>NW_011499858.1:2317647-2340109 GCF_000495115.2 Populus euphratica
ATTTATAATTTGTATAATTAACCTCCCCGTGGTTCGACCCCGGTCTTACCGGGTTATTTATTACTTCGACACTTCTGCACTTGGGAGAAGACATCAATCTTTTATTCTTGTCACTCCTGCCATTACATACCCATACACATAGTTGGTTCTCCAAACATGCTCTCCCTACTCCTGCCATTACATACCCATGCATATAGTTGGTTCTCCAAACATGCTCTCCCTAACTATTGCAAGATGAACCTTAGTTGTTACTCATGTTGTTTCAAGCCAAACTCCACAGGCTCCTTATTGCCTAACAGATCACTTCAGTATGCATTATTCTCAATTGAAAATAAGTTTAATTTGTGAAAAAAAATATCTTTGACATACATTTCTTATCTACAGATCTCTAGTGTAATCTCAAATCAACATGACTCTCCAATAAGGCTCTCAAGCCTCACAAAATCTCTTAAGCCTCTCTCATATCTTTCATCCTTCAAGTGTAGTCTCGGACTAGCATAAATCTTCAATGAAACTCTTAGACCTTACACAATCTTTAGGGAGTGATCTCGAATCTCCTGTTTTCTAGGTATGGTCTCATATCTTTCTCTTTCTAGTGCAATTTTGAACCAACACAACTTCTTAGTGGAGCTTTTGGGCCTCACAATATCCCATAAATGATCTAGGATCTCCCGCTCTCTAGTGTAGTATTGGACTAACACGACTCACCAATAGAGTTCCCAGGCCTTACTTTATCTCTAGGGATGATCTTAAAGCTCCCACTCTCAAGCATAATCTCTCTTCAATTAGGGTCTTCCAAGCCCCATATCATTGCTAAGGAAGCCATAGGCTTTCCACTTTAAAAATAAAAACTCTTTATTATGGGGTTCTCACACCTTCTATCATTATAGGAAAGTTAAATATCTCCTATACTCTATTGAACACTCTTTAATAGGGGGATCTCATACCTCATGTTGTCTTAAAAAGGTCACATACCTCCCATACTTTAACGCAACCACTTTTTAATGGAGAGGCTCCTAAACCTTAAATTATTGCAAAAAAGGCTACATGCCTCCCACTTTAGTGTGATCTCTCTTTAGTCAGGGCTTTCCAGCCTCACACCATTGACTAGGAGGCCACAAGCCTCCCTCTGTCCAGTATGATCTTAGATCAGTATGAGGCTTCTAAGCCTCACACTATTATAGAGAATGACTTTTAAGGAGCTTTTCCTTAACTTGTTAAAAACTCTCTACCTCTTAGAAATTTTTCTAAGTATGGGTGTCACTATGGGTTCGTTTCCCTTCACCTCATAGAAATTTTTCCAAGTATAGATGTTGTCATGAGTTCGCTTTGTTTTGCCTCTTAGAAATTTTTCTATGTATGGGCGTCATTATGAGTTCACTCCTTTCTACCTTTTAAAATATGTATTATTTTGAGTGGAATACAACTTAATATACCACATTAATTTATAGGGGTAAAATAAAAATTCAACCCCTCCTCTCCATAAAAGGATAAGATTTGTCTAGTATAAATACTTCTTGAATTACCAAGTTCAAGGTTTATATTCTTTTCATTCTTAATATTTTTAGCATATATATTTTTAGAATTTCTCTTTTTAAAATATCATTGCAGTTTCTCTTTCTATAAAGTTATTAAATTGAGCATCTGAGAGTCTCTACATCCATCAAAAATAATTTTTTACAAATACCAACTATAAGCACCCCAGCTTACTAGGCATTAGGCATGTCATCTAGATTTTTTATATCAAGCTACTAGACACCTTGGCTAGGAAAAATGTTTCAAATTGCTATAATTAAAAAATTAATTAATTATCAAACATATAAATTTTATTTCTAAATTACTTGGATTTTTTAGAATGTTATGAAATTTGACTTAAGATTTTCTAAAGCAGACTTATCTCTTATTAGCTACTTGTAACCATGAGTTCTTCTCAGTTGGATGGATTAAGTAGTTATGATATGTATTTAAGTTTGTTAAAATGGATGAAATCTTAAAAAAAAAAATAGTAAACAAAACATGAGGATACAAATGAAAATTTTCAAATGTTAGTATGTTTTTGTTGGTCAAATTATCACCATTAAAGGTTTGAACCATTTGATTGAAGCATAGATCAGCATAAAGGTGTCTCAACATGCGTTCAACAATTGAGTCCGTCTTTGCCTTTTCTTTTTTCTTCTTCTTCTAATTACTGTTATATGTAGGCAATGCTGGATCCTAAATTAATTTTAGAAGAGGTGTCATTGCATGTAAGTTTAGCAAATTTGAACTTAAAGCTTAAAGTACAGAATGAAAGTGTGACAAAAAAAAATAAAAAAACCCGACAAAATGTGAATTATGTAATGCAAAAAAAAAAAAAAACCTGACAAAATGTGAATTATGTAATGCAACAAAACTATAAACATACTATATTGAAAGATTACGTAACAATCCTTGTAATATAATAAGTACGTTCTTTAAAGTCAAATTAGCAAGCTAAATCTTTTAATTCCATTATTTTGATAAAATAAGAATTAGATTTTCAGCAACTAATTCTACAAAACAAGCTGTAGCAAAATGACAAAAATAAAAATAAAAATCAATTGCAATATTTAATTTGAACTTCTTCTTTAATATATAAGTCCATTTAGGTGAATCATGTAATTAAAATAAGCTATTTGAACATAATTTAAAAAAAAATATGTAAGAAACTCTTAAAACATAATAAGCTCATTTAGGATAAGAAAGCAAAATAACCAAAATGAAAACCTCATCAATAAGAATTTCACATATGGTTTACAATTATTTTACAATGTATAATGTTTGTGATTTGATGATTATCTAAAATCTTATGCTTATTATATAATTGAAAATAACAAAATCAAGATATTTTAAAGTGTGTAAAGTGCGCGCGCGCGTGTGTGTGTGTATATATATATATATATATATATATATATATGAATAATAGCATACATGGGTTTGAGACTAGGATATAAAAGGTGGAATAAATATAGAAAATAAGATGAAATAGCTAAGAGAATAATAAAAGGGTAGTTGTTATATTATCAAAAAATTATTTAAATTTAAAAGCTGAAGTATTTAATAAGATTTTAAAATATAATTTATATTATTATTTAATATATTTATTCAAGTGACAATTCTTTAACCTAAAACTTATATATAATTATAATAATTTATGTTTAGTTTTTTATCAAATAAAATAAAGTATTAAAATTTAAATTTATAATCGATTGTCATATCGTGTCATAAAACTTTTTAAACTTAAAAAACTTTAAGATTTTAGATTAAATCTTAAGATTAATTTATATTAATTTTTAACAGTAATTTTTTTTATATAAAACAAAACAGTTTGCAAAGTAAATTTTGTAGTAAAATGACTTTATTTGAACAAAAAATTGGTAATATTTGTAACGAGCCCTTGAAATCTAGTGATGATACTCTCTGGAGGCATTCAACTTCACCGAATCATTTTAGTTCCATGAATCATAATAGGTAAGAATAAAATACTTATAAACTAAATTTCCCGTAAGGACCAAATAAATAACTTTGTAAGCTCAGTTTGGTCAGTTTGCAACAAATTTTGGCTTGGTAGGGTTTTTTTTCTAAAAAAAAAAGTGCAACATATTGCAAAATAACGTCAAAAGGAAGAGACGTGCAAGAAACAAAAACTAATTTGCCAGCTTTTTCTTCTTATTAATCTTTTATAACGGTCTAGAATATACGTTTTGATTTTCTGCTGGAATGGGACAATGAAGCAGATGGCGAATTTATTATATATATATATATATATATATATATATTGTTTATAATATTGATCATGATTGGATAAGCAATCTGTCAAGGTAATCGAAGACACGTTGGATGCAATTTACATGCAAGGAAAGATGCACTTGCACATGATTGCACGTTGCAAGTCACCACTTGACTTTGCTTTGTAAGTCAATGGGACCACCTGCCACTTAGACTACACCTAGATTATTTATTGTGTTGTGCTTTTGGTCACATTATTATTTTTTAAAATTAAAAAATATTCAAATATTATTAATAAATTGTGTTGAGATTCATCTAATATGATTCAGTTTCTTGAGTAGTTTTAGATGTTGTCATGGGTGATGATATTTTTCTCTTTCTTTTTCTTTTTTTTAATGTTTTGTCCCTTTTGTTTTTACTACTAAAATATGATGTTTTAGTCTACTTTATTTAATAATTTCCTCTTTTAAAAGTTTATATTTCTTGTATTGATGGATCTTAAAAGAATTTCAAGTACAAATCAGTCTTCATACATTGTCGCACTACTTTTAGATATGAATTATGTATAAAACTTTAATTCCCGACTTTCATAGATATGCATAGTTAACAAGACATGAGCCTAAAACCTCAAAAAGAACAAGAAAAGACAGAAGATTGTCAGGAAGTTAACAAGCAGAGAATTGGTAAGAAGGGAATAAAAAAATCAATATGAGAAGACCAAAAGAAAGTCGTCCGTCTTTGTTAATGGCTTCTCAAACTCTCTTGCATCTCGCAATTCAAGTGGCTCGACTTTAGGGCTTGACATTAGCAAGTCTTTGTTTAGCCTCAGTGACGTCCTGTTAGGTTTTTTTTTTTTTTTTTTTCTAGGTCTATTCATCAAAACAAAGCTATTCAAGCACTCGAAAGCGAGACATTTCACCAAACATTTAATGGCATAAAACGCTATCATCTACAATGCTGACAAGCATCCTATCGATAATGGCGATTTGGCTAAAAACCAGGAAACACAGAACAATATTTTGCAATCTCATGTTCGAGTCCTCTATTGACAAGAAATATAATAGATGTTGACAAGAAAGCATAATAAATTAAGTGTGAAGAGCCAAACTTACAATATCACCTGGGCAAATCTTCAACTGAACTAACGCAGAAGCAACCTTGACACATCTGTCAAATGTATCTTTCCATGAAAACCTCACATTACTGCCATACACAATGGAAACTTTATCTCCATAAACCGTAGCAGCTCTCTCTAGGAAACTTATCGGTGACAAGGGCACGTAGTTTGCAGGGCAGTGATAAATTCCCTCCATTTCTTACGTCTCTTGATGGGATGTTCTTCGAATGCGATACAGGGGAATGCTTATAAATACAGAGGTGGAGTCTATGGCATCATAAGTCAGCCCATAACCTCTCTTTTTTTTATGTGGAAAAAATGCCTTCAATCGTAAATAATTAATGAGGCGATGACAGGTACAAAACACAGCATCAGCTTTGTGCTAACACCATTAACGCATTTAATAATTCCTCGTCCTCGGTGGATCATCCTCGCTGTATATTGGGACTTGAAGGGCCCTGTTAATGCAGTAAGTGCTGATTCTTTGAATCGCTCTTGAAACTCTTTCCGGACCTCCAATGTTGAATTCGTATTGAAGGGAACACATTGTCTAGACTTCTTTAAGAGAAATAAGAATTGTGAACCATAAAATTTCCCAGAAACTAGACTTTCATAGATTTTAAGAATATATGGAATGTTATCTACTTCTTTATGAACACGTCCAATTTAATCCATCTCTCTTCGATGCAGGCTGTTCCAGACCAAGTGATAAACATAAGAACTGTTGCGTTTTGAGTGAGATTTTTATTGCTACTAGACTCGCTTCATTTTCCCGACTAGAAAGACAATTATTCTCAAAGCACCAAGGACTGCTCTGAAGAAATTCTCTTTTTGCTATTATTCACTCAACCCCAACACGAATATAAAATAAACAAATTTAGGCCTAAAAATGAAAAATATAAAAAATAATGATTGAAAACCTAAATAAAGTGAAAAATATATATCTATTTTGAGCTCATCATGCCCTAACAGATGCACACTCTGATCATCGACCGATATGCTCCCTATCTGTATTGTTGTCAAACACAAACCAAGGCACAAGGAAGTTGACCTGCGAGATCGCCTTGGGTTTGCACCGTTGACCAACCTTAATCGTTTTAGAATTATTCAAATGAGAGGATATGTATAGGGACATGTATAAGACGATGAACTATGCTTGAACAAGTGAAGCCAGAGGAAACTCTTGTAGAGACTTATAAAGATACTAACGTGTAAATCATTGATTTGACTTGGGTATAATGGAAAAAAACTAATCAAACCATCTTATAGTTGGTTGTCGTTAAATTTTTTCCAGGATGGTTAGAGCTTGGTGCAAGTTATATCAAGTAAAATAATTGGTGTAATGCCCTCAATTAATTTTTAAACTTTAGATAGGTAGAATGGAATGACTGCTTTTTAACTTGCATAATGAAATTGAGAGCTTTAAATAGGGCAATTTTTATAAGTTTTAAAAAATCAGTTTTAGTTATTGTTAGCTAGGTTAAAATATGTATTGAGTTAAAACTATGATTGAAATTACTATTAAATAAAAAATAATTAAAAAATATTTGATTAAAATCGTTGTTGAAAGTGTTGTTAATTATAAAATGATTAAAAAAACATGCAGCAATTTCATCATTTTGAATTATATTATTGTGTACTAGATTATTAATACATCATAAATACAACAATATAATATTAAAATCTTATTTTTATTGTTTCATTAAACGAGCTACAATCTTATCATGAATATAATTTATTTAAGAAGGCCTCTATTAGTTATGGCATTGCGAGCATGTAACCATATAGGTTAAAAATTCTTATCTTCTTTAGAGGTAATATTTGGTTCATTGAAAACTTCAAAGTTGGTTGCTATATTAATCTAAAATAAAATAAATGAATACCATTGATATGCTTAAGGTATTAAAAGTTTATAAAAAAAAAAAAATTCAAGTGTTAATTAGAATTTTGAAAGAGAAAAAAAATACTATCTAAAAATTTATCTTTAAAAAGCCTGTTTAACTATGAAACTTGACAAACATATGCATTCATGTACGATGACATGTTTTCCTAGCTATACTTCTTCCTATTTTCTTTCTAGCATCCATTAATTTCTTTTTAATTGCTTCTTATTTTTCATTAATTTTTCTTTAGTTACATTTTATTTTTTGTTTTCAACAAAACATGAAACAAGGGATCCTAAAATAGAGTAACCCCCATAAAAAATCACATCCTCTAAAGTAATAGTAGTTTCTCCGCATGAAAAAAAAAAACATATTGGTATTAAATCAATATTTTTTTTAATAAAAAATAATTAGATTAAACCAATAATAACATTGAAGGATTGAATTTAAAAAAAAAAATCAACTAAGTAGAGTTCAATAAAGCAAAATGTTAAACACTTAGACTAACAACGAAAGTGAATATCAGGTTAATAGATTTAAATTTTTATTGACAATAATACATACAAAAATACATAACTTTATCACTTTAGAATCTAAGACCACCTACTATTGGCTATCCATTATCCAACCTTATTATTATTGGACAACTTGAAAAATGATCATCAACAGACACAAGAACAAAAAACAAATTAGATTAATAATTAATGGTTGTCAACATAAAAAATGAACAAGGAATGGGAACAAGATCAATAAGATAAAAGTCAAACAAACATTCAAGTGCCTAGTTTTATCAACTCCAGGCCACAAAACAAACTAAGAAAGGAAGAAAATAACTTACAATGGAAGAACATCAATCAGGTAAGAAGAGATTTTTTTATCACTCTTGTTGTGTTTCTTATTTCTCTTCTTATAATTTAAAAAGAATTAAAGGGTGTTTAAGCAAAACTTTTTGCACAAAGATGGTGAAAGACACACAATAAGAAAAATGATAAAAAAAAAAAAGATTTTCTTATATTAAAAGGCATTTAAGTAGTCAAAGCTAAATGGTGATGGTAGCTCTTATTAGATATCCGGCGGATATCCAAAGGGATGGTGAGAACCCTCTCCAATTGCATCACCACCTTAAGGCTCCCTCTCACTAAAACCAAACCTCTCGCCAGCAATGACTTATATGACTTACCTCCTTTTCTTATTTAGGGTAGAAAAGGTGAAAGATGCGTGATTAATAGTCACGAAGGAAAATGTATCCTTCAACTCAAAGGGATAACTCTATAGTTGTGGCCTTAGTGATCATAGAAGAAAATAAAGATAGAGGAACAAATACCTCAACTACTTAAGATTTAACATATACTCTATAGGATGGAGACCTCCTTTTAAAAAAAAAAAAAGCAGTAACACCCATAATCATTTTTGAGGGAGTTAAGTCAGTGTGACACTTAGTTTGAAGGTTACAGCTCCTTCTAGCCTTTATCTCAGTGAAAATAAAAGCCCTCACCATCATTTCCTTGGAATTTGAGTCCTTATAAGCAAGGAGTTCATGCACAAGAATCTCATCATGCTTATTCTTTCTTCAGTAAAGGAGGATGTTTTCCAATGATTTAACAGAAAACACTTCTCCTCTTTTGGTTGGCAAACCTACCTAGCCAAAAGCTCTTTTCCAACGAGAAAGTGTTTAAAGCGGACAAATAAATTGATTTGGCTTCAACACTTGCAAATTTGACTTGGTTAGTAAATCAAATATTATTTTCTATACTATTATTTTTCAATTCAAAATTATAAAATGATAGTTTAAAAAATAATTCATGTAAACATATTAAATATTTGAAAATAAATAATTTATTGAAAGCTGTTAAAAAAGAAAAATTGATTATAGCTTGGAATATAATTGATAGTATGTATAAGAGATTGAATGGGTGTTTGGTAGGGCATTTCAACTAGTTTTTAAAAATTTTGAATTTTTTTACTTCAAATTATTTTTAAAATTATTTTAATATGTTTATGTCAAAAATAAATTTTAAAAAATAAAAAATATTATTTTAATATATTTAAAAATATATATATTTTAAAAAACAACCACTATTATTATTCCAAACATCTCCTAGAAAGCTCCATTCAAATTATATAGAAGTAACCTAGTATTTTTAAAATTATTTTCCCCTAATCATTTCAATCATAAACATCAACCAACATCAAACTTTATCTTTGCGGTTGAGATCTTTGTGAAAATCCCACCAAATTACAAATAGGATAACCTAAGATATATGGGAAAATACTTAGGATTTAGCAAAATGTCAGGGGATATCTAGCTTAGGGTTCCTTAGTTAGGCCAAAATGAATCTATGGTCCAATCCAGGGCTAACTTCGGCGACAGGAGCTCGGAGTAGTGCTCTTTGATGGGTCCAACTCCCATTATCTGGGATGGGTAACCAATTTTGCTGTCTTCGTCTTCTATTACTGCCACTCCCTCTACTTTGTGAACAACGTTATTTTGTTCGAACAAGAACTTGTTGAAGCTCTTTTGGTGGTCATAAAAAGAGAAATTGTCTTGCATCGGAGGAGATAAAGATGTGACGTTAGGTGCTCTAACCATTTCTTCTATAGCTGCCCTTTGCTCCAAGACCTTCAATGATGTTGCCTTTCTATATACTTTGCAAAGCACCATCTCCTGCATCACATAAATTCAGCAGCCATATCAGTAATACAAACATTTCCCATTTACATCTTCGTGTATGCCAGCATTCTCAAGCGATTAAGGCGCCATTTGAACCCGAATTTTATTGCATGTTCTTTATTTTTGCAAGGTTTGATGTTTCACTTCACCTAAGATCTATTTGTTTGTTAAAAAATAATATTTATTTGAAAAGTAGTGTTTATGAAAAATAAATTGTTTATAAGTGAATTATTTTTTAACGTGTGATAATGTTATGAAAAATAAATTAAAAAACATCTTCTACTATTTGACTATATTATAAAAAATAAACTGAAAAATAACTTGTTAATATTTTTTTTAATTTATTAAAAGAATGATAATTAAATCTAATAGATAAAAAAAGTTAAAGAGGATGAAATTGAAAAAAATTAATTTTATAAATTATTTCAAATAAAGTAAATTAAAATTAAAATAATGGAGACCAAGTCTGCAAATAAAAAATTGAAAGATGATGAAATGAAAAAAAATATAATTTTATAAATTATTTCAAATAAAATATATAGCATTCAAAAGAATTGAAACCAACTATGATAGATAAAAATAATTTCAATTAAGAAAACGATAAGAGAAAATAAAATATTAGGTTTGATATAAATCAAATTCTTAGGGAAATTCAAAACAAAATATATAGCAATTAAAAGATCAATAATCAAATCTGATATAATTAACAAATAATAAAATATTTTATAATTTTTTATAATTTTTGAAAATTATTTTCTACTTAAAATAAAAATAAAACACTTTTTTTTTAAATCAAGATAAGTTTTTCTTTGATTAAAAAATATTTTTTTATTGAGTAATGTTTTTTAATAGTAAATAAGTATAAAAGTTTGAAAAGTGATATTTAAAAAATTATTTTTTATGAACAAGAATTAACCATTACTTTCCAAAATTATTAGTCTTTGTTTTTTTATATCAAACACAAGGAAAAGAAATGGAAGATTACCTCGACTTTCCACCACCTATTCATACCCTAAAGATTAATCATTAAGTGAAAGTTCTTAACAATACCTTTGATAAATAGCAGTTGCTGGGCAATCTGTACTCATTCATGACCCAATCCGTTTTGCTCCCTCGTGGAGCTCTTCCTCTGTAGAAAACCATGGTTTTTCTATGACCCAACAACCTTTTCGGATCCATCAAGCATCGGATGGGCCGGTCCGAACCAGTTGCCTTCCAGTAACCTTTCTCGGTTGTCCTCCTGGGTCTCCCAAGAACGCTCTCCCTGTGCACAAGGAAATACCACTCCCTCTCTCCTATCTTCGATAATCCTGTATTAATCAAACGAAGCCCAGGTCAGCAATATTTTTTATGCATGCTCGAAGTAGAGCAGTGCACATTTTGGCTTAAGAAATATGTATCTACACTTGAACGCATGCAAGAGACAATCCTGTACATGAAATCTGAACATGAAATCGTCCATGAACAACTCCACAGCATCCCTCAAGATAAATTAACATCTGAGAGATTGAAGGAAACACGTTCTAGCAGATATAGCAAGCTCCCAGAAAATAAGACAAAAAACTGGAGAGGCAAATGATAGATAATATGACAGTAGCAGTACCTGGCAAGTCCCAAGGTTCGTGATTGTATATGTCGAGGAAACCAATGATATCAGCAGTGTCTTGACCTAAGACAGTCTTTGTAAGGTAGAAATCTAGGAGTTCTTCTTCTGTTGGGTGGAATCGAAAACCTGGGAGCTCATCAAACTCCATTTTTTTTTTTTTTTGTGATATTTCTAAGGTGATAAAATAGTTGAGTGACTTCTAGAGCTTGTCAAGAGTACACAAAAGCTAGAGAGTATAGCTCAATCAATTAATTTATCTATCGCAGGTTCCCTATTTATATATGCATGAAAAATGTTTGGTGGAACTTGAAGATGAAAAATTGTAGTAAAGATCCTATGAAAAATGGCGGGTCTCACACGGTGTGTGAAAGACTTTAGACAGGAAAAGGACCATTTTCATTGCTCGACCAAGACTTGACTTCAAATGTCCAATAATTGAAAGAAAAATTATGGAAACACCTCGAATAGCCTTCGTTTCCTACCACATTTCTTGGATCGGTGGCTCCGAACTTCATTGCAACTTCCTGTTGAGAGTGTGATTTATTGTTTTTTAAAGTGATTTTTTAAATATATTAAAATAATATTTTATTTTTATTTATAAGAATTATTTTTAATATTAATACATTAAAATAATTCAAAAATATAAAAAAAATTAAATTTAAATTAAAAAATTAATTTTTATAAAACGAAATATAATTTTAAAAAACACTAAAAACAACTTGATTTTCTAAAAAATTTAAATTTGTGGCAATTTTAAGAGTTTTACTTCCATACGAAGTAATAATAATATCCTAGCCCGTAACAATCTAAGTAATGATCAAGTGGTAAGAACTTGAGACTAAAGGGTTTGTTTTCTCTGTAATCTCAGGTTCGAGTCTTTGATTGTTTATATGATGGCTACCAGAAACTTACATAGTTGTTAACTTCAAGACTTATAGAATTAGTCATGGTGCGCGCAAACTGGATCAGACATCCATATTAATCTAAAAAAATAATATCCTAGCTCGTCTTATATTTAATATAATTCATCAATTCCTTTTACTTATTTATTTATTTATTTACATTTATTTAAGAACAACATAAATAAAAGAAAAAAACTACTCTGACTTTCAAATACTGAAACTAGAAACAACTTTGTCTTTAAAATAAACTTTACGACCTCACTTTCAAATTTTGAACAAAAATAATAAAATATCCCATGATTCTTTTTCTTTCTTTCCTTTTCTTTTCCCCCTCTCTTCCCCTTCTCCTTCTTTCTTCTATCCCTTCCCTTTTCTCTCTTTATCTGCGTAGTTTCGCTAAACTGTCGTCGTTGAACTATTTCTGTTGCTGAACTCTGAAACAACAATGGCTGATAGATGATGCAAATTATCTTGGAAATGGTAATGATAAAGACACACCGGACCAATTTGGAAGAATTGTCTTTAAATGATAACAATTTCGGAGGGTTGCTACCTAAAATGGTTTTGAACTTCTCAGAAAACCTATAGAGAACAACCATGGAAGAAACCAAATACTTGGAAGTATTCCAGTTGATATAGGAGATCTCAATGGCTTAACTTGACTCGCGTGATTACAGATTCTATTGGTAAATTACAAATTAAACATGGGTGTACCGGAACTTGGTGGAAAAAAAAAATTCCGGTAACATCCCATCTCTGATGAGGAATATTAACTCCTTGTCAGCGTTCATTTACATGGAAATAATTTAAAAGGGAGAATCCCACCAAATCTTGGAAATTGCCTCAACTTGTTGTCTTTGACTGTCGAACAAAAACAATTTGACTGGTCAAGTCCCAAGTTCTTGAGAGAATTGAAGTTGTTAGGTTTGGATCTTTTATTGTTTAGAAATTTCATGATTTTTTTAAAAAATATTTAATTTAAATTAATATATTTAGGATTTTTTAGATTTTTTTAATATACTGAAATAAAAAATATTTTAAAAAATAAAAAATATTATTTTTATATATTTATAAAAAAAATATCTTAAAATAAAATTATTATTACAATGCACCACCTAATTGCTACCACCTAATTGCTTGAGGTGCCTACGGAGGATTATTTGTAAATAATTGAGTTTCTCACTATTAAAAGCAATATGTTTATTATAGGTTTGTTATGTTGATTAATAACAACACCAATTCTATTATTCAAAATATCATATTTAACTTCAACAACTTTTTGAAAATATAGTAGCGAAAAAATAGGTGCATTAGTCATTTTTTACTTCACAACTTCAGAACTTTTATTGGCTTTATTAGTTCACTTTCCAAATATTTGATTATTACTAAATTTTTTTATGAGACACTAATAAAAGGATGCTAAACTAAGAAAACTCTGAATTTCATGAAGAGTTTGAGGAGATTGTTAGTTGAGAATTGTTTTAATATTTTTAGGATCTATTTTCTCTAAAAATAACTTTTGACCACTAAAAATAATAAAACCGAAGAACACAAGGCTGCTAAGAAAGAATTCATACCTTTTCAAACTAGCATATAACTTTTGACTGCTAAAAATCTAATTTTTTCATTGCAAGTGATTATGATGCTTTTCTTTATCGTTGTTATAAATAAGAATACCATCAAAGTATATACTAATGAATCTACCAATAAAAAGTTTAAACACCATTTATCATTCAAATGAAAGTACTATAAGCATTTGAGAGGTTAAATGGCATAACTATCTATTCATAAATGTTATCTCTAGTTCTGAAAGTTGTCTTTAATTAACCACTAACTTTCATTCGAATTTGATGATAATCACTTTTAAGATCAGTCTTTGAAAAGATAGTAGTACTATAAAGTGGATATATCAAGTCATTTAGTTAGGAAATATAGAATTAGTAGCCAATAATGATTTTATTCATCGCTAGACTATTAATACACATTCTCGACAATCCATTAATCTTTGGAAAAAAATAAAGGATAATATAACACATGATTTTTTACTTTACTTTCCTTTATCAAACCTATGAATATCAACTTGTTAACTTGCCTTTATAACTTTGCATGCTTGATTAGACTCATTTGATAGGCTGCTTCGTTTGGAATTATAATATCTAAAATAAAGTTAATATAATATTGAATATCACTCATTGGATAAAGGATATATGATATTTCTTTAGGAATCAAATTAAAAAACTTATCAAGCAGAGGTTGCTCATTTGGATGAAACTCTTTTGGAGAATGAAGTACAACCCCAATTGGAAGAATCCTTTTTAAATATTAATTTCCATCCAATCTTTCTAACCTCATTTTATTGTTTCTTCATATTCAAAGCAAGTTTTATCACATTATTGAATATCCAATAAGGTTATTATCAAACCACATTATACATTTCTTCATTTAACCCATCTAAGTATTGAGTTATTGTTTGTTTTTTAGTTTTAATAATATCACATTTTAGCATGAATAATTTAAACTTCATTATGTACTTTTCCACAATCATACCAAATTACCTTAAGTTATGAAACTTGAGAAATGTTTCTTGCCTATAATATTTATATAAGAATTTCCTCTTAAGTTCCATTTTTATTTTCTCCAAATACTTAATCTTGCTTTTGGCTTCACTAGCTCTTTGCTTTTTAAATTTTTCTCACCATAAGAATGTATACTTTCTAAGTTTTAGGGTCACCAACTTGACCTTTTTATTTTCAAGAAACCTATGAAATTGAAAATCCTCTTCATGATTCTAAGCCAATCAATAAACTTTTTAGGTTGCATTTTCCCTGCAAATTTTAGATTATCAACTCTCACATCATATTTTCAATAAGGTCTTTTATTTCTTCTTCTTCGGTGTTAAGATATTGAAGAATAATTGCTAGATGGTTCATGGTGAGGTTTGTGATGGAAAAGATTAACATCATCCTCGTGGCTACTAGAAGAGCCAATTTCATTTGTACTGGACACCTTATTGCTAACATCACCTCCTTATATTTTACGAAGGAACTACCCGCCAATCATAGCAGATGTTTCCAGTTTAGCCCTTTAAAGCACGTATCTTTTGCTGGCATATAAATTTTTTGATAGAGATTAGCTTGGTATTTGTAATGTAAGTTCACTTTGATCTTGGCTTTGAATCACTGACGATGTTGCTGTTTCACATCGCATTTGCATTGCTTCTCTTGATAAGTATCATGCTGCCTTTAATTTTCACAATAATTTGCTTGGGTTTCTGTTCCTATCACTTTTGTCACAGATGCAATCCCTATTTTTTTTCCAAGAACATTGCGCACTCAATCAAAATCAGCCCGCGGCAACACATGCGCCATCTATCAAAGATTAAATTGCTAGTGTTGAAATTAACACAGATTTGAGCAGCAAAGCTGTGGAACCACTGACATGACCCATGGGCTGTTACGTTGTGTAAAACTCTAACTGGCCCAGATCCATCATACTCATCGTCCTAAGACCCCCACAAAACCCTAATCTGAAAGCAAACAAGGACAGCAGAGGCACAAACAAAAACAGCATCATCATCATCAAGAACAAAGCTGCGGGAATGGGAAAATTCCCACCTTCATTCCGCTCTGCAATCTCATCGACATCACTCATCAAGAACACACCCTCTCAGCAGCAACAACAACCCCATTACTTTCCCAAGAAACTCACCAAGAAAAATTCCCCCAAACCCCATGAAACTCAAACCCCACCACCTCAAAAATCACTCTTTAAAACCTCATCTCTAAATGAAGCTAAAAGTCTCTTCAATTCCTTCATTTCAACTACAAAAGCCCCGCTACTAGACAACCTTCGTTTGCACAACTCTTTCCTTCAATCCTACACTTCAATCTCCACCCTTGATGATTCCATTTCTCTTCTTGATCACATGGTCAAGACCCTCCCTTCTTTATCCCCTGACCGATCCACTTACCATGTTTTGCTTTCACAGTCTTGCAGAGAACCTGATAGTCCTCTATCTTCTGCTCAGAAAGTTTTGAACTTGATGGTTAATAAGGGGTTTAAGCCTAATCAATTTACTGTTGATGTCGCAATTAGGTCTCTGTGCTCTGTTGGGAGAGTAGATGATGCTATTTTATTGGTAAAGGAATTTTCTTCGAAGCATTCAAAGCCTGATACTTTTACTTATAATTTTCTTGTTAAGTGTTTATGTAAGAGTAGGATTTTCAACAGTGTTTATAGTTTCATTGATGAAATGAAGAGTAGTTTTGATATAAAGCCTGATCTTGTCACTTATACCATATTGATTGATAATGTTTGTAATGCAAAAAATATTCGTGAGGCTGATAGATTGGTGGCTGTGTTAAAGGAATGTGGGCTAAAGCCAGATGCTTTTTTGTACAATACGATTATGAAAGGTTACTGTTTGTTGAATAAAGGTATTGAGGCTGTTAGGATTTATAAACAGATGAAAGAGGAAGGAGTGGAGCCTGATCTTGTTACATATAATACTTTGATTTTTGGGTTGTCAAAGTGCGGGAGAGTTAGTGAAGCTAAGAAGCTTTTGAAAATTATGGTTGAATCAGGCCATTTTCCTGATGCAGTTACATACACCTCATTGATGAATGGGATGTGTAGAGAAGGGGATGCATTGGGTGCGGCAGCGTTGTTGGAGGAGATGGAATTGAAAGGATGTAGTCCAAATTCGTGTACTTATAATACGCTGCTTCATGGATTTTGCAAAGGGAGAATGTTGAATAAGGGTGTTGAATTGTATGGGGTGATAAAAAAGGGTGGTATGAAGCTTGAGACAGCTTCTTATGCTACGTTTGTGAGAGCTCTTTGCAGGGAGGGCAGAGTTGCAGAAGCTTATGAGGTATTTGACTATGCAGTAGAGAGCAAGAGTTTAACTGATGTAGCTGCTTACACTACATTGGAGAGTACACTGAAGTGGTTGAAGAAAGCGAGAGAGCAAGGTCTTGCTGTATAGATGGTATGTTGTTTACTACATTATTAATTCTGTTTTCTTAGCTTTTCTTATTGCTACCTGTCTCATTCGTGTCATGGTAGCTAATGCATCATAGACGAAAACGATTCTTTTATGGGTAAATGCACTAGCTAGTCCCTGCTTTTTGTTTTTGGTTGGAATGCAATGTGCCAAACTTGTACTTGGGGTGCTTCTGCTTGAAAATGATTTGTTCTTGGTGACCCCGAGAATAAACAACACAATAGATTGAAACTGTATTTGATTTAGTTTGCCACATGTGAATAGCTGAAGGAAGAAAGTTCTTGAAGATGAAATAAATGTTATGCTGACAGAAAGAAAGGGAATGTTAAAGTTTCTAATTTCCACAAAAATTTCTAATGATTGGGAAACTGTAAGTAAATAAATCAGAAGATAGGGCATCAAGCAGGACAGCTTCCTGTTTCTTTGGAAACGATTATGCTTGTTGAGATAGCTTGCACAGTTTTTCCATTAATTGAAGTTTGTGTTACCAGCTAATGACAATCGCACCTCTGTCCAAGAAGAATTAAATCTGGCTCTGTTAAATTTTAGTCTCAGTGCTCGACTCTCATTTTGTGTGCATGTCTCCTAGAACAATGATACTGGCTCTCTGTAAAGCCTCGATGAAGTCCATGGTTTGACATTAATTCTGGGTTCTTCTGTGCACTTAGCTATATCTAATGCTGGTACTTTAATATGGCTTCCTTGTTGTTTTTCCAATAACTGCTTGTTATCTTTAAAAAGTTGGATCCAATTTTGACTCCTTGTTCTTCAAAATATCTTTCAAAATTTCAGAAAATGTGTTTTCGGCCATCTGCGCTCCCATTTTACGATTCTAAATGTGTTTTAAAATCAAAATCCAAAGAATATATTGTTGGCGCATTTGCGTCATTTTCTTGATCTTCAACTTCTTTTTGAAAAAATCAAAATTAAAAATTTTTTTGCTTTCGATGTGTTTAAATATTAACACTTCCATTCCAAAATCCTCCATTAACTGCTCTCTTCAACTTTTCTTTTTAAATTGATATTGATGTTTATTTTAAAAATACAACAAAAAAAGGAGATGAAAAAAAAATCAAAATAGATAGAAGAAATGGACTCAAGTCCAAGAATGAGAGATCAAAATAAAATCAAGTTGGTTTGGGGGAGGCCATTCTAAAGAGCCCAAGGAGGGCTACTGAAAGATAAAGATGAGGAGGAGACCATCTCTCCCACATACCAGAAAACCTGATCTTTATTTTTCCATAAGAAGGAACACGCAACCATAAAACAAAAAATCGGCTCTCTCAGAAGAAAACAACCACCCTCTCATCTTCTTCCAATTAGCCCTGAACACCATTTTCTTCTCACCTTGTCCCCAGCCACCGCACTGTCGACTGCCACATCACCGGGGGTTTCTACCTCGCAAACGCTGACAGCTTCCCGCGCGGACAATAGCCCACACCAGCTGTGATCCCACACCACTGTAGCAGGTTTCCATCTCTGTCAGCCATACGTCCTCCAGCCTCCCTCCTAAAAAACAACCATGGTGATAGATCCCTTTTCTCACCTGCCATTAGCTTCTCTCACGACGGCTTTCATCTTCCCAACAGACGCCACCTTTCATCTCCTCCTCACCGACGTTATCAGCCCTTGTAATAGTAACTATTGTTCAGCCATTGTCTTCCTAAAAAAACCCACTCCATTGTCTCGGCTCTCCATTTCTTAAGCTATCAAATCAGCCTCCTTTAACCCAATCTCACGCAGCCCTCGAATCATTTTCCTTTCCAATCCAAAAACTTCAACTCGACCTCGTCCCTCTTAGTCCAAATGTGCCTGGAAATAGGTCCAAATCATAGCCTCACAACAACCCGAAACATGGCCACTTGAAATAAAGCCCAAAAACATCTCAGCGACCAAAAACACCAAAGACCCATTGTTTCTTTAATGAGATTCTTTTCCAGTCGTGATAACAAAATCATTTTGGAAAAATATTTTTCAAGGAAACATTAGACATTTTTTGATATTAAAAACATGTATAGGGTAATGATTTTTTTTTTTAATACATAACCAACTATTGAGTAACACTAACTAGATGGAGACTTATTTTTCTACTTTTATCCTTTCTAGATGTTAGTTCCCCCGATGTCCCTGCCACATCAGGGATCATAATGCCTTCTTTCCTCGTTGCTTTAACTGGTACACTTCATTTTAGTCATGATGCTTGCCGTGCTTTGGCTACAAATGTTCCAAACTTACGCTTAAAGTTTAATTTGTTCAGCCGTCCTTAATTGGTACACCATAACATGCTGTTCAGCTATGCAATCTGAACAGTAACATGTTTCTTTCCTGTTATTTTCTCTACCAGCTCTCCTGAGCTCAAGGTTTTGTGGTTCAATTTAAGGCAGGAGCTGTCAACAAGGCTTCGTTGGCCAGAAAAAAAAAAAAACAGAATATAGACATTAAATGGGCATAAATGGTGGTTTTAGAGAAAGACGAAGTGCTAAGGCTGCATGATGATTCTGCAAAGGTGGCGATAATAATAATCTTGAAGCTTCCAACATGTGTGAAATTAATGCTTGATAGACTATAGAGACAACTCTTTGACCACCTCATCCATTAACGACCATTAGGAGCTGCCAAAATGTATTGCTTAATTTTCACTTTTGATGGAGAGATAAAATCTCAATGAATCCCACCTGGACCACCTGCGTTGCTTACCATCAGTCTTGATCTTGTATTTAGTGTTTCAGTATATCAGTGTGTGCAAGTTTTGTTGAAGTTAATTTTCAATTGATTACAATGCATAGCAAATCTCGAATATGTTGGAAATCCTTAAAAGTTGATGTCTTCGGAACATTTATCTCACCCATTTTCTTTCCCTTCTTAATTTCAATGGTCAATGACAGAGCATTTTGTTAACTTTTGGGCTAGAATACTCTGAATAGAAGCTAGTAGTATTTTGTGATGTAATGGCAATGTTCTATGTTGTATTATCTCAATATGTTTGAGATCTTCATTGTGCCGGTGACTGTTGCAATTCGAGCAACATTAAGGTGCTTTTTTCTTGTTTGTGTTGATTTCTTGCTGATATCTTTTATCATGAGATGTTGCAGCCCTTGCATCCCCCTTAACCAAGTTTCTCATATACAAGGCTACTGGCCTTGTGGCCACTAAGATAGGCAAAAGATATGACAGCCTTCAATGTGAATATCATACATGTACACCTAGCCTTCTTAGCACCATTGGGCTGTATGAGATATTGACCCACCTTTGAAAAACACCGCAACGTTCTTTAGTGAATCAAAGATTTGATAGGGTGTCTTCTTGCAGATTGATGTGTTCATTTTAGTGAAAACATATTGGGATGGAGCTCAACTTCCTTCAGATTTCACAGAAATGCATCTAGTAGCCAGTGCAGTATTGTGAGTTTGTGATGTGCTTCGTATTTATGATTTTGAATTCCAGTAACGAAATCTTGAGAAATCTGTAGTGGTGAATTCGGCATCGTGTGTGGGCAAGTCCAAAAGCAAAAAAACGTTTGTGTGAGGCCGAAATTTAGACGCAGAGCTTGCAGAACATGTTTTAGGCGAAACGGATGCTCACAGACTTGGGACTTCAAATCCTAAATGGGCTCCAAAAGGGATGACTCCCAAGGTGGACAGCCCAAAACAGGTGAAAAGTGAACGTTTTAGAATCACAATCTCCGCTTGTGCACAAGGCATGATTGATATTACAGTGAATTAAATGTTTGAAATTGTATTTAAATGATTTTTTTAGATTTTATTTTATTTTTATATCAGTATCTTAAAATATTATAAAAAATATATTAATTTGATGTTTTTTAAGGTAAATGTATAATCTATATAATCTATTCTTTTTATTAAACGTTGAAATAAAAATTTGTTTGAAAATATAAATGTAGTTGTTTTTTAAAATGTTTTTAACTCAAAAAATATGTCAATAATTTTTTTATTTTTTAAAAATTATTTTTAAGATTATCATATCAAAATAATTTGAAAACATAAAAAATATATTAATTTAAAAAAAAAATTAAATTTTTTTGAAAATGCTTTTAAGAAGCACTCCCAAACGCCATCTAAGTATGTTCATGGGGTAATTCAAAATTTATTGGTGTTTTACATTACAAAACTTCCTTGCTCGCGTTGTCAAAATTTCATACATGATACATTGGTTTATGTCTGGAAGGAGAAAAAAAAACCAGTAAACAAAAAACATAAAGCTTAATACTGTCCTTGTTTCCCAATATTGATTTATTCTACATGATGCAAACCTTTATGCCATATGGTGCACATTATTACGGAATTCAGTGTCCATGTGGATCATAGTATATGATGAATTTGGAATGAGATCAAATTCACGCAATGTGGGTTAGGACAACCTTGGATTCTTGTACCCCCTAAAAGGGTCTTCTCTGTCATGCAAGATCGTCTCGTTTTGTCTTTCCTCCACATGGTTAATTGATTAGGTATCTCGATGAATTATTGGTTCTTTGAAACCAACTAGTCATGGAATCGCCAGCCTTTCATGTTCATTACCTTCTTGCAAACGATATAATTGAAAATTTTGGCCAGTTTTACAGCTACGAGCCATCAATGATTAGGGGAGGCAAGAAGGTACATGATTCACAAATTGTCATGGATATTACCAATAATAAAACGAAACCCTATCTAGTATTGTTGCCCATTTCATGACCTCAAGATTAAAGAAAAACTTTTAGGTTTGTAGTTTGCTGGCTAAAATTGTTACAAGAATCTTGCGACTGTAGGGTGAACAGCATTGCCATCACATGGACCTACTTCTTTGATATTGAATTAGCCAATAAATTCATCATATATCACCGTCGTGTTCATATAAATAGGATAGGCCATAATCTCCATTCAAAGCATTCACCTTGTGAACTTTTTGATATTCAGCATTTGCATAGCAAGTGAAGATGGCAAGCTTATCTCCAATTGATTCTGCGCACCACCCTGTTAGGTCCATTAGCTTGCCTTCTAGGTCACATCCGAATTCTCTCAAAGTCGAAGCTCAGCTAACAAAGCTAAGAACTTGGGAATCATCTACAAATCCTTTAAGAGCTGAAACTATTCAAATGAGTTTGACTAAGCTAGCAGAGTTGTTTAATTGCATTCAAGACCTCATTCACTCACCACTCACACAACAAGCTTTTCATCATCAACATTTAAGTCATGTGGAAGGAGCAATTGAGGGTTCGGTTGGCTTGTTAGACGTGTGTAGCACGGTAAGGGATTTGTTCTTGACAATGAAAGAACATGTCCAGGACATGCAGTCCCTGCTACGAAGGCGCGGGGCTAGAGATTCAAGCATCGAAAGCAACGTTCTTGCTTACGTTAGCTTCAGAAAGAAGACAAAGAAGGAAATCACCAGGTCCATTAGAGCATTGAAAAGATCCGAAAGCAATGTTAATGGATCCTACCGTCCCTGCACGGAGATAGATAACCAGCAGTCATATGTGATCGAGGTTATAAATGAAGCAAGGGCTATCGCTATTTCAATCTTCCGATCTCTAG
>NW_011499858.1:2340123-2354213 GCF_000495115.2 Populus euphratica
TTCCGATCCCTAGTTCTTTTCCTATCCATGCCGGAAGTGAAGAAGAACACCGGCGGATGGTCGTTGATATCGAAACTGATACGTTCAGGGTTGCTAGCTTCTGATAAAGGTCAGAAGATTTTCAATGAAGTAGGGAATGTTGACATTGCTCTATGTTCCATTCAAGGACAAATGCGGAAAAATGATGCCAAGGTCGACGTGCAAGAAGTGCAAAGGAGATTAGAGACACTTGATGTGTGCATCAATGGTTTTAATGCAAAATTAGATTGCATTTTTAGATGTTTAATACAAAATAGAGTGTCCCTTCTCAATCTTGTTACTCCTTGAAAGATTTTATTTTGTACATCGAACTTGTCATGGCATCGACATTTTAAATTAAGGATACGTCCATGTACAAATAAATCCCAAGCGCGCCAATATCAAGAAGTTACCTAGCAAGAATTTACTTTTGTGCTAATATAACTGTTAAGTCAAGTTCCAGCCAAAAGGATTAAAGGAGAACTATCATGACATGAACTTGAACCTCTTTACAGAAGCCGGACAAGGAAACCGACCTGGAGAAATTAGCGCCTTGTTAATCGACCTTAGGATCATTTTGAGCGAGTCTGTAGTGTGTGCTTCTTGTATTTATGAGAGTGAGCGCTCCTTGTGCTGAGTGCAAAAGAAAAGCGAATAAAAAGCAGCGTGTTGATGAGATAAAAGAGATTTGATTCAAAGGATGCCTTTCTTTCCCTTCTCTCAAACTGTGTTTTTTTTTTTTTTTTTAATTCTTAGAAAATGAAGGACATATAACAAAAGAGTTATATATCTTCGTAGAAAAAATAAACCAGGAAAGGAGAAAGCATACTAAAAACCATTTTGTTTCAATGAAATTTTAATTATTTCTCTTTTTAAAAATAAATAAATGTCATGTTTTTAAATTCTAATTTGTATTTATCTCTCCCTGTCTTATGTTATATTATTGTTAACTTTTTATCTTGCTGCCACAAAATATATTGGCTTCAATTTTTTTTTTATAATCGGACCAATGTAAGAGTTTGTGGTCGTTCCTCCACCATTTTCGTTCATCATCGATCCTAGGATTTAAATTCATCATCCAAAGTCATTGATTTTACTTATTATGCCATGTTTCTACTAATTATATTAAAACATATTTTTCCTATACAATTCCTTGTAGGAGTGAGCATGATTGTTCTATTTAACCCAACGAACATGGAAAAAAAAGAGACCTTGGAACTAATGGGGCCTGTAATTAAACTAGATTATCCTTTTGTGATGCTATACTGATTTAAATTGCAGCTCCACAAATTCCTTTTTGACTCATATGGAATGTTCAAAGTATCTGAGTACCATACAAGGATGTATTTTTTTCTCCATTGAAATGCTAACCTCTTGCACAAGAGTCAATCAGGGAGAAAATCTCGAGAGTAATAAAGGGGTTTATGCACGCAATATTCAAAACTGTCTTAATCAATATCCAGGCTCTCCAACTACTACTAATGTTTCATTTTGATCACCAAAATACTAGAAGTCACAATTGAGCCACTAACCTATCCCGATAGATCCAATGCGAGAACTTCTACGGTTTCAATGTTATTTTCTTAGACAATCTTAAGAGCACGCCCTTCATATTGGTATGATTTGAACTAAGAAGGTTAAAAAAAGAGAGGATACCTTCTTTTCTTAGTAGTTGTATGTAAGAAAGTAATATAAATTATTTAATATTTTAAGTTATTGATTTGATATAATTTTTTGATATGGTATCAGAATCTTAATGAATAAATATGAATTTAAATCTCATCATCCCAATTTATTTAATAAAAATTAAATATAAGGTAGTATGAGTCTCTATAAATTTCAAATCTAAATAATTTTTATTTGAGAGAAAATGTTATAAAATAATAAAAATTATTTCTTAAAATTTCATCTTAAAGCTTAAACTTTTAGGTTAAGATATTCTTTAATAAATTGAAGGATTCAATAAAAAAGATTTATGATGGTTGGAGGGTGCTGATGTAGTTTGTCTGCCTACAAATCTTCTAGCTATTCTTGGATATTTTGTTTTAACCAATGAATGAGATAGATATAATATGTATTATGAAATTTGATTTCTGTGATTCATGTAATAATGGTAGGAGATATACTGCAAAATTTAACTCTCTTCGATGAAAAAGCGGTTCAAATCTTCGGTATTTGTGTATTAAAATGGAAAACATGATGCAAATCTTTCAAGGGCTACATACAAGCATAAAAGCATCTTCAGGAAATCGTGCATGTTGAGTACTAACCTTGACTATGGCAATTGTCTTAAATATATATGATTCAAAAAGATATCGTTCATCAAGTGATCATGCCATGTTTGATTTTATCTTTAGAAAGTTCTCAAACATATAGGCATATACGCGCATCGAGAATATATATTCGAATATACAAAAAAGGAAAATAAATCTTAACAATCAATAATATCCATAATCATAAACCTAGAAGATTAACACAGCAACGTACTCGTAGAAAATCCTAATTATCGTCTCACTAACCAGTCTCCATTTTCATCGATCTGCCTATCTACAAACCCCATGTCAAAGGAAACCACCACTGCTACCACCACCCCTCCCACTCCAGCACCTACTCCCAGCACGCCACACACGGTTAGACTACAAATTTCATCCTCTTGGGTTTTATTTTCACAGTTTTAATCTTTTGTTTTTGTTACTAATCATAGTAAGTTATGTTTTTTTTTTTTTGGCGATTTCCTGTATTTGTAGGTATGTGAACTTCAAGTGGACACTCAATCTCCTGGATGGCAGAAGACACTATGCAAAGTACTGAAAGGTATTCAAGGTACGTAGTTTGTTCTCTTCTTCTCCTTTTCGGCTCTCTCCTTCCCTTTTATTTTTTTTAAAGATTTCTCTCTCTTTTTCGAGAAAGAGTTTCTTTAGTTTTGTTTTTTTTTTAATAAAAACTAAAAAAAGAGGCCAAGGATCGAGGTAGGGTGATTTTGATATCATATAGGTATGAATCGTCACATGTTAAATTAAATACAAGTGCTATTTCATAGTAGATCGAATTTAAGTACTGATATTTTTATTTAATAAACTGTGTTTCAAGAACACAGGATGAGAAGACATTAATGTTTTAAAATCTTAATGTTAAATCACTACCTACCCTTTTAGAAAGCATCCGTTAGATTCTAATCAGTGATGATCCCCTTAAATGTGATTCAACGACAAAAAAACGTTAACATATGTCTTAAAATTCTCTGCTAGACAAACCCTAAATGTTTCAATCATGTTTCCTATCAGGCTCTATGAGCATCTTCACTTGCATGTCAGATAAGTTCATACTAGATTATCATGCTACGGCCTGCCTCATTCTATATATATTAAGACGACTCCAACCAAATCCATATAGTGTTTAAATTCTTATTAGTTGAGTATTGAGTTAGAATGTTTATCTTCTTGTTTCCATGATAGTCATATTTATTTTCTCCGTATTTGATTTTGTGTTAGGGGTGTCTTTCACTATCGACGCCAGCCGGGGGCGTGCAAGGGTCTCAGGAGAAGTAAACCCTAACAAACTTCTCCTAATTCTAGCCAAAGCGGGAAAACATGCAGAGCTTATATGGGTTCACCATGGAAATAGCCAAAGCAATGTACAAAGCTATAGCCATGTATATGGGAACATCCCTATGGGTTATGGCGATGGCTATGGGTATTACAACGATTATCCATATAATGATCCATATGGAGGAATGAACTATTATATGGATGATCCTCAACAGACATATTTATACTCATATTACGAAGATTACTACCCTCCACAGTACTACCCACCCTACTCATACTATGAGCCACCGGCCATGTATTTTCCTCAAGGGCCACCGCCAGTGCGGAACCAGAGGCTTCAATCTCTTTGCAACATGATGTGATCTACTATGGATATAAGCTACTGCATAATGCTTTAAATGCATGGGCTTATTTTCAGTTGTTCTTTGCGGTCTTCTCCAAATTTACGTTGGAGAAGTTTGGACTTCGGACCAAATTCTATCTTGCTTCTCCAAGTTCTCCAAGTCTTTTTAGGGAGAATTAAGTTTGAGATTGAAGTTTTCAATTTGTAATTATTGGTGTGGAACTTTGAGAGATTTTAAAAGTATTCTCTGTTTTCTTTCATTTGTATGATCTTCGTTAATACTGTCTTGTTTGCAATGCAATTGCAATTGGGATGGTACTTCGTAATCTGATTTTGTGGAAACTATTAGAGGACATAATGATGATTCATTAATTGTTAGTCCCCCACATCGCCATGTTTTTGGATGTCCAAACCAGATCAAAAGCAAGGACTTGATAATGTGCGATCAAATTAAACTCATTGTGGAAGATTAATGCTTGACGTCTTTGATGATCCTGAACAAGCATCAGACCATGTAATACTTTAAAAAGAAAAGGAAAAATTTAATTAATAGGAAAGGACAACAATGCCATTGGAGAAGTAAACATTGTTAGTAAAATAAAGACAAATAATATTCCACCTCTACTGTATGCTAGTGGGAATAACTAATTTTTTATTTAGCACAAAATAAAAGCTTAATTTAAGACATAAATAGTGATATAATTTATGACCTTTCCTCTCAGTTTAGTAAATACACACACATACACACACTCACTGAAGAGCTGAGTGTTGGTGAGAATAGAGAGAAAAGATAGAGAGAGCTTGAGTGAGAGTGGGTTGAGTAGAGAAAAATATTTTATCCTCCTCCTTAGTGAGTTGAGTAGAGAAAAATATTTTCTCCTCCTCCCTATTTGTATTGTTTCTTTACTTGATTAATACAAATCAGTAGCTCTGTAGAGTAGACAAGTTGCCAAACCACGTAAATTTGTATGTGTTTGATTTCTAAAATTGCCCAACAAGTAGTATCAGAGCTTGTTCTTGAAAAAAAAAAGTGTTTCATCCAAACCCAGAAATCAAAGTTCTTAAAATGTGTTTTTGAACATATCATCATGTAAAGGACGATGAGAAAAATCCACTAGTGAAACTCTAGCGAAGAACCAAGGTGCTACATACCCGCACATGTCGATATTAGGACTATCTACGTGCACAGATGCGCCACACGCTCCTTTGCCTGAATACCTGTAACTCAACCGGGTTGACCTACCATGTCATCAACTAGTTAGCAGCCAAAGCAACCATTCCACACAGTCATCTGCCACGACACTTAACCAATCAGCACATGCCATGTTAGCAATAATTATGCACGACTATGCCATGTCATCAAAGGTGGGCCTGGTGTGTTTACATGTTTGCCACATCATCAGAGCCATGTCATCATCTTAGTTTTGATCTAGTACAATGGAGATAATGTTTCATTTGACACACGACTTTATCTGCACCGTCTATTGATCCAAAAGTTTGATTGATCAAATCTAAGCCATCCAAAGTCTGATTTGGGTGATTTTAAAGTCATTTCTAATGTTTCTGGCCATTCTAGACATAATTGTGAAGTTTGATTCAATAAATTTCTAACTCTAAAGTTAGTGAAAATGGTAGATGAAATAAAGGCGGTTAGAATTGAAAAATTTGATGGGACAAATTTTCAATATTAAAAAATACAAATTGAAAACTATTTATATTGATATAAACTTTATCTTTCTATATTAGGGAGCAAACTAGAGAATATGCAAGAAGAAGATTGATTAATTTTTTATAAATAGGTTTTGGGCATTATTTGGTTATCCTTATTAGGAAGAGTTGCTCATAATATCACAAAACAAAATTCATTGCAATATTAATGGAAGCCTTGTCTAGGATGTATAAGAAGCCCTCAATAAATAATAAAGTGCACTTGATGAAGAAGTTGTTCAACTTAAAGATGACAGAGGGCACCTCTATTACACAACATCTCAACTACCATCACAAATCAATTATCATCTGTTGAGATTAAGTTTGATGATGAGATTCATGCACTCATTTTGCTAGCTTCACTTACGAGCAGTTGGGAGGGAATGAGACCAACCATAAGTAACTTAGTCAAAAAATCCAAACTAAAATTTAATGATATCCAAGGTTTGATTTTGGTTGAAGAAGTATAAAGGAAAAACTCAAGTGAATGTTCATGTTCAAGTTCAGGTTCAACTCTCAACATTAACACTCAAGGGAGAAGACAAAATAGAGGCTTATACAAAGGCAAATCAAAGTCAAGATATAGAAGTAAAAGCAAGTGAACCTAGAAAACAAGTTGAATGTTGGAATTGTGGCAAACCTGGTCATTACATGAGGAGTTGCACAGAACCAAAAAACCTCAAGCTTACTCTATGAACGTTACCACTAATGAGATACAAGATGCTTTGATTCTTGTTGTATAAAGTCCAATTAATGCTTGAATTTTTTATTCTAATGCTTTATTTCATTATATACCACACCATGAAATGGTGCAAAATTATGTTGCTGAAGATCACAGTGTAGTCTATGTGTTTGATGGACAACAAATGGATATTGTAGGCATAAAAGATGTGCAAATTAAGACATAAATGGATCTATATGGAACTTATAAAATATATAAGACATGTTCTTAGATTAAAGAAGAAACTAATCTCTATTAGATAGCTTGACGATAATGGTCATTCAATCTTTTTTTCTAGAGGTATATGGAAAGTATCGAAGGGAGCAATGATTTTGGCTCGTGGAAAGAAAACCAATACCTTGTATATGACCACAAGATTTACAGGCATTATTACCTCTATTAAAGCAGAAAATCAGGCATAGCTATGACACTATAGACTCGGCCATATGAGTTAAAAGGAGATAAAGATACTTCAGTTTAAAAGACAGCTGCCAGAGTTTAAAAAAAAGTTGATCTAGACATTTATGAAAGTTGTATTATTGAAAAACAGAACAAGCTTAATTTTTAAAGTTTGGCAAGACCTTAGGTCTAAGAAAGCTAGAACTGGTACACATAGATTTATGGGGACCTTTTCTAATGGCATATTTTGGAGGTTCTTGGTATTATGTGATTTTCATTGATGATTTCAACAAGAAGGTATGGGTCTACTTTAAAAAAAAAAATTGATGTGTTTGAAACATTCAAGAATTGGAAGGCTATGGTTGGGATTAAATCAGGTCTAAAGCTGAAATACTTATAATCTAATAATGGAGAAGAATATATTGATGGAGGTTTTAAAGATTATTGCGTTGTCAATGATATTAGAATGGAAGGACTATTTCAGGCATACCACAACAGATGACATTGCTGAACGGATGAACAGGACCATCAATAAATGAGCTAGAAGCATGAGGTTGCATTTAGGGTTACATTAAACATTTTAGGCCGACACAGTTCATATTGTAGTTTACTTGATCAACCGTGGACCCTCAGTTCTTTTGGAATTCAGAATGCCTGAGGAATTATAGAGAAGAAAAGAAGTATAACTCTCTCATCTAAAAGTTTTTGTGTGTATTTTCTATGTTTATATAGATTTTGATGCTTACAATAAGCTAGATACAAAATCCAAGAAATGTTTCTTCATTGGCTATGGAGATGAAGAATTTGGATTTGGGTTCTAGGATGATTAGAATAAAAAAATTATCAGAAGCAAGAACATGATCTTCAATGAGAAAGTTTTGTACAAAGACAGATCAAGTGTAGAAATAGATATAGCTAATTCAGATACAAGTCCATAAAAATCTGAATTTATAAGATTAAAAAGGCTTCCTGAAGTTATTGAGCAGAACAAAAATCAAGAGCCTTTACATGAAGATTCAAGCATATCAGTACCCACTACTACACAGAAAGATACAAAGCTAAATGAACCTATTGTTTATATTCGCAGGTTTTCAAGAATTGTAAAGCCTCCACAACGATTCACACTTGTATTCAATTATATTTTGATGACAGATAGTGGTGAACCATAAACTTATAAAGAATCATTATATGATTAAAACTCAAGCAAGTGGGAGTTAGCCATGAAGGATGAGATGAACTCTTTATTAAGAAAACAAGACTTGGGAGCTAAGCATACTACCTGAAAGAAAGAAAGTTTTGCAAAACAAGTGAGTTTACAAAGTAAAGATTGAGCATGATGAAAGCAAATAGTTCAAGGTAAGACTTGTTGTAAAAGGGTTTCAACAAAAGAAAAGGATTTACTACTATGAGATATTTTCTCCAGTTGCGAAGATTACAACAATCAGAGTTATTCTAGAGATAATAGTTGCAAAAAAATTTACATATTGAACAACAAGATATAAAAACAACATTTCTTCATGGTGACTTGGAGGAAGACATTTATATGCAACAACTAGAGAGGCTTACAATATAAGAAAAGGAGAACCAAGTCTATAAGGTAAAAAAAAGCCTATATGATTTGAAGCAAGCTCCAGGATAGTGTACAAGAAGTTTAACGATTTCATGTGCAGTTCAGGGTACACAAGATGTCAAGCTGATCATTGTTACTATGTCAAATATTTTGACAACTACTACATCATTCTACTATTAAATGTAAATGATATGTTGATTCAAGGATCCAATATTGAAGAGATTGATAAGTTGAAACAGGAGTTGTCTAAATAGTTTGAAATGAAGGATCTCGGAGCTGCTAAACAAATACTTGGTATGAGAATCATTAGAGATAAAGGCAAAGGCAAACTAAAACTTTCACAAACAGAGTATGTCAAGAAGGTTCTCAGCTGGTTTAATATGGATAGTGCTAAACCAATAAGTATACCTATGGAGAATCATTTCAAACTCAGCAAAAACCAGTTGCCGAAAACTAATCTAGAATGTGGATAAATGGATAAGATTCCATATGCCTCAGCTATCGACTCTTTGATGTATGTTATTATATGTATCAGACCAAACATTGCCTATATAGTAGGAGTTGTAAGTCAATATCTGAGCAATCCTGGAAAGCAATATTGAGAGGTAGTAAAATGGATCATGAGATACTTTAAAAGTTCCTTAGAGACTTGTTTTACCTTCACAGCTGGTGGTTTGAAACTTGAAGGTTTTGTAGATGTTGATCTAGTAAGAGATATTGATAGCAGAAAGAGCATAACATGATATGTATATACTCTAGGAGGCATTACTGTTTTGTGGAGTTCTACCTTGTAAAAGATCGTCACCCTTTCAACAACAGAAGCTAAATATGTTTCAATCTTAAAATCTGCAAAAGAGATAGTATGACTACAGAGTTTCCTAAAAGAATTAGACAAGATGAATGGAAATGGTACTTTGTATAGCGATAATCAGAGTACAATCTTCCTTACCAAAAATCCAGCATTTCACTTAAGGACTAAACACCTTTAAATAAAATATCACTTCATCCAAAAATTGTTAGACGATGAGCAATTAGTGCTATAAAAGGTTTATAGAAGTAAGAATCCAGTTGATATGTTAACCAAATGAGTTACACTTGATAAACTAAAGTTGTGTAAAACTTCAGTTGGTCTTCAAAGATAAAAGATACTTTTATTATTTGTCTCCAAGTGGGAGATTGTTAGTAAAATAGAGATAAATAATGCCCCACCTTCACCATATGTTAGTGGGAATAACTAATCTCCCACTTAGCATAAGGTGGAGGGTTAATTTAAGATATAAATCATGGTATAATTTATTGTTTTTGCTCAGAGCTTAGTGTGTGTGTGTGTGTGTGTGTGTATTCAGTGAAGAGCTGAGTGTCGGTAAGAACAGAGAGAAGAAGATAGAGTGAGCTTGAGTGAGAGTGAGTTAAGTAGAGAAGAATGTTTTCTCCTCCTTCTTATTTGTATTGTTTCTTTAATTGATTAATATAAATCAGTAGCTCTATGGAGTAGACACATTGTCGAACCACATATATTTTTGTGTGTTTGATTTTTGAAATTGCCTAATAAACATGAGTGAGGGACACTTTGTTAATTGCATAAAAAATTGAAAAATATAAATAGAGAAAGAGAAACAAAAAGGAAAGAAAGAAGAAACTAGAAATTAGAAGAGAGAAAGAAGAAGAAGAGAAGAGAGAGAAAGATAAAAGTAAATTGAAGAGAGTTGGAGAAAATAGATTTTTAAGATAAGAATTATGCTTTAATATGAATAATTGTTATTATTAACTATGATTGCAAATTTATTGAGATTTAGAAATTTAAAGTTTATGTTTTTGAATTAGTTGATGAATAACTTGTTATGGGTTCTTTACATGTAAGTTGAAAGTTTGAGGATATTTAATTTTAAAAAGATTAGTAGATTGAAATTTTAAAATCTTAACCAATTGGTTCATCTAATAGCTTTAGTCGATCAGTTGATCAATTTTAGTAGATTAATTAACTTAGTAGTAAAGATTGATCAGTTATTTCAGGTTTAGTTAGTTTGGAATATATTCGAGACGGATTAGGTAAATCTGTTTTAGTTTTATTATACATTTTAATCTTTAATTTTAGAGTTATAATATTATGTTATCTGCTTTGATTCATTTTGAGCATGCATATATATATATAAGATTCCATATACAAGAGCAATAATATAAATATTTAAATTATTAATATGAAATGGATTATGTTTCTTGATAAATTATATATTGTTCATTAGCTCTTGTTTATGATAAAGCATAATCACTTATTAAAATTGATTTTTTTTATATGAGATATTATGCATATATGAATTAATAATGAATTAATAACTTCTTATTTGATTAATTATATAAGTTGAGCCCTTAAAAAATAATATTGTTTTGTTTGATTTATAACCTTATGATATGCTAGTTTAAATAGGTATTCTAATGAGTAATGTTAGTCTTTATGCACATTGTAGTTGTAAACCTTAGATGGTTAAGGAAGTGACCAATCTGTAATAACTGATCATCCTATAGCTCGAAGCGTTATACTCACTGCATATTAATTTTTTGACGAGTCTTACTTCATGATATTTTTTGTTATGGTATGCTTGTAAAACTCACCTTTAAAAGCATAAAGCTAAACTTTTATATATTTCTTATTATTGTATTACCTCGTAAGTGTATATTGAATATTATTTATTTTTTAAGTTATTGAACTCATTCTCTCATTATTTAACTATTTTTAGGCTTATAGCTTTGTTAACATGTTTTTTTTATCGGAATTTCAAAACCTGTTTTCTTAATTGTAATTGATACTATTTTGTTATGCCTGGTCAGTCCTATATTTTTATTGAATAGTATTTAGGATTATATTAAGATATTAATTTATATTATGGACTTAATTATGATATTGAATGTTGTGTTGAACTGTGTTTTAATTATGATATTGAATGTTGTGTTGAACTCTCTTTTATATATATATATATATAGTTGGGTTCATATAAGTAAGAAATCTAGAGGGAAAAATTGTCTATGCATCCAGTCATGGATATGAGGATCTGGTCATGAGAGGCATCTACATAGCAACTTAGGCCATGGTTGCTACTTTGAGTTCTTGGTTTTTCCAAGCCAGTTCTTTAAGAACAGAATATTACGGTTTCCAGGACTTAAAACGCAATTTGGAGCCAATATCGCGTGTATGTTCTCATTTATTCGTTATACAAGCCTAGATTCATGGCCTGCGTTAAATTATTACGGATCAGTTTAAGATGTGCTCGCATACGCATAACTATTTAATGAATAGGACTCAATTATGGCAGAGACTGGCGCTTGCAAATGTCAGGGGAGGCAAGGAAGCACGAAGAGCCTGTAGCCTGTATTCTTTGTTTAATTGTTCGCAGCAGTCGCAAACATTATCTTCTCCTAAAGAAAGAATTGGCTGTTGCAAACTGTTGGATAAAGCTGCTACAATAGAATCAGAAAAGCAGTGACACCTACATTATGATCACATGCTTGTTGCTTTTCATGAATAGGATTAACTGGTCACTGAATAACCATTTTCGTTGTGTTAGTTTCCTTAATGCAAACTTAGATGCAAGGCTGATAGACACAGAACATCTAGGAAATTGTCGAAAATTGATAAGAAAACATCTAGGAAATTGTCGAAAATTGATAGAGAAAAATTAAAATATATAAAATTAAAAAATTTGACAATATATTTTCTATTAATAAAGGCTCTATTGATGAAGAAAATTCAATTTTTTTTTAAAAATCAAATGTTTAAAGAATGAATTAGAATTGTTGAAGGTCTAATTGAATTTATTGAGTGCTTAATCATAAACAAATTAATTTTTAAAGTCATTTTAGACTTTAATTAGAAGAAATTAAAGTTTGGGGGTTGAATTGTAATTTTTAAAAGTTTATTTAGTCAAATCATAAGCTTAATTATTAAAGTTTGATGGACAATTAAAAAATTAATTGAAAAAATCAAAAACTAAAAATAAAATTAAAAAAATATGAGAATATAGAGGCTGAAATTGACCATTCCAGGATCTAAATTAAAAAAATTGAAAGTTTATTGGTTTATTAAGGGTTAAAATACACACATTCAGAACCAAGAAATAAGAAATAAAATAAAAAAGACAGGGGTTAAAATACACACATTCAGAACCAAGGACTAAAATAAAAAAGACGGTCAACTTTGAAACTGACAATTGATTTTGAAAAGGGTGAAATTGAATGAAACTAAAAGTTCAAGGACAATTATGGATACTATTAAAAGTAACTTGAAGTTCGGGGACTAGTAATAAATATGTTGTTTTCTCAATTATAGTGTAATGATGCTGCTGTGATGAATAGAAAAGAAGCCTTCATAATGCGTTAATAAGATTATCCTTAGAGTTTAAAGAAATTGAAATGGATGACTAAATTTCTCCAAATAAATGTAGACGCAAATCTAAATGGTGGAAATAGATGATCCAATATCATACACAACTGACCTCATAGGCCAATGACGGTGGTTGAACCAATGACTCAATAACTTGACTAAGTTTCTTAGTCTGTTTCAATGACATTGGTCTGGGCTTAAGGAGAAAAAAGTTGCAACTGGTTATAACAACAGAAATAACAAGAAATGAAAAAGGGACTTTAACTATTTGAAGCTTCAACTTGAAAGGCATTTCAAGATAAGAACTCTGTTATAGCTTGCAAGATTGAGCACATACTAGGAGTTGCACGTAAAGAAATCAAAGTTCATTGATGGTTCGCTTGACACAGATGGAGATAAACATATTGCTTTTCAAATGAACAGGAGTATTTCATGGTTTGGTAGATATTCTATTGCGTGGAGGACAACCTGATTCAAACATGATCATTAAAGATTTAATAAATGTGATGCAAGAGTATCTGGAAGAATATGAGTAGGAATTGAAAAACGCAGAATTGGAGATGAGTGAATTCAAGGCTTCATATGGGTTTGTTTCAAAACAAGAGAAGATGAGAATGCAGGCAAAGAAATAGCGGAAATTATGCAGTTGCTATTGAAGGAAGAGTTCAAGTCTGAGCTAGTGATATCAACTATAGAGTGAGTGAATAAATCGCATTAGCTGAATTGGGGAGTTCATTTTCTATTAAAAATCCCTTCAGGGTTCCATTTTTGGAGTGCTCGAGATAAGAATAACCTTCCCTTCAGGGTTCCATTTTTGGAGTGCTTGAGACTTAATAACGTGAAACAACAAAAGGGGCATACAAGGGTGAAGCAGATGAGATTAATCGTCCATATATTGCCAATCCATTAAAGAACAGAATTGGATGTTTGATTAGGTAAGGGTCAATGCAGAAGTAGGATTCATGATTGAGTACAGAACATATAATATTTACATAATAATTAAGAACAGTAACTATTTACTATTTGTTAGCACCAATCCATTGCAGTACAATTGTGGATGGCAGAAGTTGGATTATGATCTGCACATCATCAAGAATAACATGAATACAAACTAAAGCATTTGGTATTATTTAAATTATATCTTAAAGGTAATGATTGGTTGTCTCATCCCCAATAAACCCTGATTTCTGATGACCAAATCCTGAGGATAAGAAGGGACTTGTTAGCATGCGATCAAGTCACTTGTTGAGGAGGGCGTCTGTGAGAGGTTCTGCAAGTGTTGGCAAATGGGGGCTATGTAGCATTTAGCAACCTGCTTCTGTGTTGGGAATTCCGACCGGTGATATACTGATATTTGCTCATAGGAGGCCAAGCACACTGACACAATATTTAACGTGGTTCGGCAAAAC
>NW_011499858.1:2358482-2366008 GCF_000495115.2 Populus euphratica
AATTTTGACAACTTTCATTTTTGAGCAAAATCAAACATCACTTTAAACCGAAAGCTCTAATACCAATTGTTGGGAATTCCAGCCGGTGATGTACTGATATTTGCTCATAGGAGGCCAAGCACACTGACACAATATTTAACGTGGTTCGGCAAAACCGCCTACATCCACGGGAGAAGCCATTGCATTATGTAGGGAGAGTACAAGATTTACAATAATAGAGGAGGAGGAATCATCCTCTCTTTGAGCAACTCCCAACCTCACTCTATTTCTTTTCGATTATGATCTGCACATCATCAAGAATAAAATGAATACAAACCAAAGCATTTGGTATTATTTGAATTATATCCTAAAGGTAATGATTCGTTGTCTCATCCCAATAAACCCTGATTTCTGATGTCCAAATCCTGATGATAAGAAGGGACTTGCTAGCATGCGATCAAGTCACTTGTTGAGGAGGGCGTCTGTGAGAAGTTCTGCAAGTGTTGTTACATGAAATGGCAACCAACCTAACATTCTGCAGTGGGCAGCAGATAGACCAACCTTTGCTACTTAAGGTGTTTATTTTTTCAGTTTTGTTCCTTGAGCACCGAGAAAAGAATAATTGTACAGGCAACCAGCTGTACTGTCACGATTTCATATGGTTTTCATTACTTCAACGCAAATTGGAGCTAACATCAATAATTTTGCCCAAATTGATTCTTGCTTACGAGCCTAGATTCATGGCCAATGATACAAACTTATTTTTTTCATCATCAAGAGCCTAGATTCATGGCCTATGATACAATCTTATTTTTTTTATCATCAAGAAGGGCTAGCCTGGCCATTTATCGAGCTATTTGTGGTCGAGACTTGAAAGGAATGTACCAGCAATGGAAGGGGACGCAAAGAGGCACTCTGTACTCATGCCTTCTAGCCTGCAATCTTCGTTTAAATATTCGCGGCAAACTATAATGTTATCTCCTCCTGTTTCCATGACCGGAAGATTAAAGAAAGAGCTAGATGCTGTAGATTGTTGGATAAAATTGCTACAACAGAATTTAAAAAACAGGGCGCAAATCTCACTTCAGGAAAACAGTCAATGAAGCACCATTTTCTAGAGTTAATTCACAGGAAAACAGTCAATGAAGCACCATTTTTCTAGAGTTAATTCAAAGTTAAATCGAAGGGTGAACTACGGATCCCTCAGCTTGGTCGTGTGTGCATTTTAGGCTAACCTTTTAGGTCCTTTTGTGCATGTTCCTGTTAAGACCACCAGCCAGGTCCTGCTCTGGCAGGAGCCAGCTTCTGAATCCTAATATCAGAAAAACGTTAGCAGTGATTCAAGTGTTGATCTCGCGAGTACTACACGTATCCTTACCAATGCGGAAGATTGGTGGGAGAATCAAGCAAAAGAATTAACAATGCTGCATATGTTACTACGATGAAGTTTAATAAAAGCGTCGGCATATAAAACGGAGACAAGCGATGCAAACCACTCGTGCAAAGTGCAAACAATTTAATAGTGTCTTGAGCTTTAATAATTATCTAGAAATTCTAACAATGGTCCAAGTAATTCGTTTATATGTCGTCCATTTTTCTCTATCCAGACGGATCTGGATCTGGATTTATTTAATGAAGCTTGCAGCTCAAGGCGCTTCAAATGGAGACAATCCAGACAGACCATATTCTTTTAAGATGCTGAAGCTACATAAAATACTAGAGAGGTTAATGTGGCAACAGGGGAGGCAAAAATGAAGATGACTCTTCTTGTTATATTTATAAAAAACACAGAAATGAAAAACTAGCGAGACAACTCACACACATGACATAAACTTCAAGGACTTAAATATTGCGTATCATTGGAACTACGTTGGGCAAGAATATGACAAGGTACCGAACTCAAAGGAGAGCCTTCACCTGGCCTCACATGCTCACCACGTCAACCCTGCACACAGCTGTATCCTTTCATTATCATCTTGTGTCGCTATAAAAAAAGAACCACATCATGGGTTAAGCATCTCAGTTTCAAATCATCTCTCAAAACAAAACTTTCTGCAGAAAAAAGAAAAGAACAGATAAAAGCAACAATGTCAGGTAAATACTGTGTTAGATCAATTAGCTTGCCTTCAAGATCACACCCCACCACACTAACAGTCGAAGAAGAGCTGAACAAGCTCAAAGAATGGGAGACATTATCAACATCAGGGTCAATTTGCAATGGTCTATTGGGAGTAGAGGACTTGTACAAATATGTTGATGAGTTGCTCAACTTGGCATCAACCCAAGAAGTCATCTCTCACCATGAAAGTGGAAAATGCCACAACGAATTATTGGACGGGTCAGTGAGGCTTTTAGATGTTTGCAGCATTGCAAGGGACACCATGCTGAGGTTCAGGGAGCAAATTCAAGCTCTTCAGTCCGCTTTACGCAGGAGAAAGGGAGATTCAAGCATAGAAAGCAGTGTAGCTACTTTTAATTGCTTCAGGAAGAAGATGAAAAAGGATGCCAAAAAGTTGATTGCTTCATTGAAGCAAATGGATAACAAACTTGGGGCATCTTCACTTCTAGATCAAGACCAGCACCTCTCCGCGGTGATTAGGGTGATCAGAGAAGTTAATGTTATTAACTGTTCCATCTTCCAATCCCTCCTGTTGTTCATGTCAACATCATCCAAGCCAAAACAAAGCAGGTGGTCCCTTGTTTCAAAGTTGATGCACAAGGGAGTCATAACCTGTGAAGAGAAGCAAGAAAATGTTAATGAGTTGGTAGCAGTGTATGCTGCACTAAGTGAAGTGTCTGATTCCGAGAAGGTGAAAATTACCTATAAGAAACTCGAGGCTTTGGTGATCAGCATTGAAGATCTCGAGAGTTGTTTGGAGCGTGTGTTCAGGGTCTTGATTAAAACAAGAGCCTCTCTTTTGAACTTGATCTCCCTATAGAGCTTTCTCAATCATCCACAGGCATCCAAATATTAGAGGATCTGCTATTGGATTCAGTATTGAAATGAAAAGCTATGTACATGAATCAAACTTTGTAACTAATACAATGAAATACACACAAGTTTTGCGATCCATATCTTGATCATTCTAGTTCCTTTCTTACTTTCTCTTTCGGTTGATAAAGGGTCAGGACAGATTAACATTCTACTGAAAGATCCTTTCCCAGGATATCCGAACACGTAACCTTACTGTCGATTAGCAAATCATAGTTCCGGACAGAGAAAATTGCAAGTTAGAAAATGCAATTTTAATTAGCTGAGACAGAATTAGCAAACTCACAGAAATGAATGTCTGCTGCATCTTGGATTCTTTCACAATAAGCTATACCCCTGCTGCAATCCCCCTTGCAGTCTTATGTCCTTCTGCTAAACTGATTTGATATTGTTTCCATTTTCGATGATCTTATGTCCTTCTGCTAAACTGATTTGAATTTGATATTGTTTCCATTTTCGATAATCTTTTGATCTAAAAGCTAAGACTCTTAATCTTTTGCTAGATATATATATATATATATATAAATCAATATTTCGATCTTGGATTCTACTGCAGTAGAAGCTTCATTAGCAGTTAATTTCCTGAAAATTCTAGCTCAGCGTCTGTGCTACATGGAAAGAGGAGGTGCAAGTAAAGAAACAAAAAATGGTTCTTCATTATAAGGAGAGGGGGTTCAATGAATTGGACCTAATTGTGGTTGAGACTGGAGAGGATGCTACAAGCTATGACAGAGGCGGCAAGGAGGCACACTGCACTGAACCCTGTCATAGCCTGTATTCTTCGTTTAAATATTTATGGCGAGACCATAATGTTATATTCTGCATCTAGCAGGATTGAGAATATAATCAGGTCCCGCAAAATTGTTGGATAAAAATGCTACAAGAAAAAGCCATGAAAGGCAAGACAAATCACACAGCTATCACATGCATATTCTTTGTTCATAAAACACCAAATTATTTCTTCTTGAATAATTAGTTCAGTTGATAAAAGAATTAAAATGGAGGGCTAATCCTCAAGTTCATCAGAATGATCCGATGTGCATGTTCTGCTAATCTAGATGGCCTTCCACGTACATTCCTGTTAAGATCATGAACTAGCTAAGGTCCTTCTCCGGCAGGATCCTCTTGACACCCTAACAGCCACATTCTGAATCTTACAGCAATAAACACAACGTTATCAATAGCCAAAACAAGAAGTTAGCAGCGATACCGCGAGTGACGCACCCGTTCTTGGGAGAATAACACGAAAGAATTAACTCTACTGCATATTTTTTGCGATGTCGTTTAACAAAAAGCATCACCATATAAAATAGTAGACAATACGAATACAAGCCACTCGTGTGAACAATTTGATAGTGACCTGAGCTTTAAATATAATAATCATAGGCTATATAATTCTTGTATCATAACATTTTTCTTCGTCATCATAGGCTATATAATTCTTGTATCATAACAAACAATTTGAAGAGATCTGGATCCTGATTTGTTTAGTGAACTTTGCATTTTAAGGTTATTATGATCGCGACAATCCAGACAGGTCTTATTTTTTTATCCGATGTAGCTACATAAAATACTAGAGAGGTTAAAGTGGCTGTAGGGGAGGCGAAAACGGTGATAACTCTTCTTGTCATATTTATAACCTTCAAGGACTTAAATATTGCATATCATTGGAACTATGTTAGCCAAGAATAAGACAAGGTAACCGAATTCAAAGGAGAGACCACAGTGGCCTCACATGCTCACCACATCGACCCTGTCCAACCATATCTACTTTTATTACCCTCTTGTGTTTCTATATAAAGAGAACCGCATGATTGGCTAAGCATATCAGGTTCAGACCTTCTCTGAAATCAAAGCATCTGGCGAGAAAGAAAAGGGAAAATATAAAAGCAATCATGGCTTGTAAGTATCATGTTAGATCAATTAGCTTGCCTTCAAGATCACATCCTACCACACTGAGAATCGAAGAAGAGCTGAACAAGCTCAATAAATGGGAGGTGTCATCAAATTCAGTATCAGGGTCGATCTCCAATAGTCTATCAGGACTAGAGGACTTGTACAAATGTATGGATGATTTGCTGAACTTGGCATCAACCCAACAAGTCCTCTCTCGCCATGAAAATGAAAAATGTCTCGACGAATTATTGGATGGATCTGTGAGGCTCTTGGATGTTTGCAGCATTGGAAGGGACATCTTGTTGAGGTTCAGGGAACAAGTTCAAGCTCTTCAATCCGCTTTCCGCAGGAGAAAGGGAGATTCAAGCATAGAAAGCAGTGTAGCTACTTTTAATTGCTTCAGGAAGAAGATGAAAAAGGATACCAAAAAGTTGATTGCTTCATTGAAGCAAATGGATAACAAACTTGGGGCTTCTTCACTTCTAGATCAAGACCAGCACCTCTCCGCGGTGATTAGGGTGATCAGAGAAGTTAATGTTATTAACTGTTCCATCTTCCAATCCCTCCTGAGGTTCCTGTCAACATCATCCAAGCCAAAACAAAGCAGGTGGTCCCTTGTTTCGAAGTTGATATTGCACAAGGGAGTAATAACCTGTGAAGAGAAGCAAGAAAATGTAAATGAAATAGGAACTGTTGATGCTGCACTAAGTCAAGTGTCTGATTCCGAGAATGTGAAAATTGCACAGAAGAGACTTGAGGCTTTGGAGATGAGCATTGATGACCTTGAGAATTGTTTGGAGCGTCTGTCCAGGCCCTTGATTAAATCAAGAGCCTCTCTTTTGAACATAATCTCCCAATAAATCATTCTTGATCTTCGATACAATCCTGGCATCCAAATTTTGGAGGATCTGCTAGAGGATTCAATATTCATATCAAGTGCTATGTACATGAAACGAATTTTGTAATTAATACAGTGAAATAACCACAAGGATTTCTATCCATGTTGTGATCATTTCTTATCTTTTTATTTCTCTTCTTTACTTTCCTCGCTTCTATACTTGAAAATCCGTGTGCAGGCCATCTAATTATGTAACTATGCTGTTATAAACTGTGAATAGGGAGGGCTATGGCATGATTGTCATAGACAGAGAAATCTCAAGTGAAAAATGAAACAATAATCATCTCTGGCAGAGTTCTTTACAATAATTTTTACATTGCTCCCATCTGCCTTTCAGTGCTAAGCTGATCCTGTCTTGTTTACAAGATTTTAATCATTTTATGAAAAAATACAACTCTAGATGCGTGGCTACAAATGCAGACTGCAGGATAAAACAAGAGTTTCTGGGCCTAGGACTCAGGACACAGATGGTTGATCATTATAATTCATCAGTGAAACACCAAATTATTCTTTGTATTTAAACCATGTGAATACGATATTGCCTAATAAATATTTAACCATGAGTGTCATTTTTTCTCCGATTGATGTGAAGTTTAAAATCTTTATCATAACAGGGTGGTGATGATGATCCATTGTATTAGAGTATATTTAAAGATGGGATGGTGGTTGTTTTTTAAATTATTTTATTATTTTTTTAAAATTATTTTTAAGTTTGGCATATCATAAAATTCAAAATATATAAAAAATTATTTTTAAATTTAGCGTATCATAAAATTCAAAATATATAAAAAATTATTTTTTAATAAAATATAATTTTTAAAAAAATACGAATTTCCATACTATTTCTTATTCTCCTGCCATTCTTTTTCAAATGTCAAATCAGTTTATTTCTTTATTCAATATTTTACATTTATTTATCGTACTCCACGTGTGATCGACAAATTAGGACAGCAAGGGAGAACATGAGTTGAGGATTTATTAAATACACACGCATATAGAGAGAGAGAAGGGAGAAATGATTCAAAAATATATATAATCTATACATGCATGTTCCTGGGTGTTAAAGACATTACATTATATTTGTCGTTAACTCATGAGATCACCACTTCTCGTTATGCAAATTTTAGATATAACGTGTGTGTGTGGTCTACCTATACATATTTATGTGTACTGTTAAATACATTGTACATTATTTTAAATCAATTTAAGACTCTTATTTCTATTTGGTAATGTTACATTATTGATATTTCATATCCCGTAATTACACTTTATTAATTATAAGTATCTTTTAATCATGTTCTTAAAATTAATTATGTTTATAAATCATACATACTCATATTTTTATATTCTTTTATAAACAATCATGTCTCTTTAAGTGTTGGGAAAACTAGAAATAACTGGACACCAATTTACCGGGATCAATTCAGCGGAATACAATTCACAATTTATAAGTCTCAATTATTTCCCTCTTTGTGCAGTAAAACAGAATCAAACAATGACCAAATATAATGCAAATAATCATAAAATTAACATCAAGATTTTAACGTGGAAAACGCAATGTGGAAAAAATCACGGGACCGTAGTTCACCTAAAAACTTCCTCTATCAACAAATAATGAGTTTACAATTGTTCTTCCTCAGATTCAACTAAGAGATATGACACGACTAAAAGATTGATGTCTTCTTCCAAGTGCAGGAGTGTCAAAGTAATAAATAACCCGGCAAAACCGGGGTCGAACCACAGGGAGGTTAATTGTACAAA
>NW_011499858.1:2367446-2373471 GCF_000495115.2 Populus euphratica
CCCCGTTTTCTATCAAAACGGTCAGCTTCCACATCACCAATCTTCGATCCAACCGTTCAAAATGAAGAGTTATGTGTCTAGAAGCTACTGTCAAAATCGCAGCTCAATCCAATGGTGAACGAGCTGGAAATCAAAAGAAGAACATAGGCTGCTTTGCTACCTTTTCTTCTCTTTTTCTCTCTCGGTTTTCTTCTCCTCTCTTTTGTTTTTCACTTCTGTCGCTACAGTACCCGAACCATTTAATTTGAATACCAAGAGACAGACATGCTATCTCTTGAAAATAATGTGGTGGTCCCACCATCACATGGTGCGGGATCACACACAACAAATCTCCCCCTCACGCATCATGTGAGGAATTCGCTATATTGACGATCAATATGTAAGCTTTAATTTAGGAGGCTCTGACAAGCCTGCTTTCCTTCTACAGAACTCGAACTTCTCTCTCGGTAGAGGTTTGGTCATCATATCTGATACGTTGTCATCAATATGGATCTTCTCAACAACAAATGACTTCATCTCCATAGCATCTCGAATCCATTGATATCTAACCTCAATGTGTTTTGATCGAGAGTGAAAAGTAGGATGCTTACTAAGATGTGCAACACAAAGTTCTCTTGAATTAGGCCAAGTTCATGCAAGAACTTTTTCATTTTTACCCTCTTCTGTAAGAGCAATATATTCAGCCTTTATAGTGGATAATGCAAAATATTTTTGCAACCTTGATTGCCATGAGACTGCTCCCCCTGCAAACTTCATCAAGTATCTTGATGTGGAATTTCTAGAATTAACATCACCAGTCATATATGTATTTGTGTATCCATCCAACACAGGTTATCATTACCAAAACATAAGCTGAAACTAGAAGTACCTTTGAGATCCCTGAGTATCCATTTCACTGCTGACCAGTGTTCTTTACCAGGATTGGAGAGGAACCGACTAACCACACCAACTGCATGAGCTGTATTCGGCCTTATGCAAACCATGACACACATCAAGCTACCAACTGTGGATGCATAAGGAACCTTTTTCATCTCATCTCTTTCTTCTTTACTTGAAGGACACTGCTTAGAACTTAGTTCAAAGTGGCTTGCAAGTGGAGAACAAACAGGTTTGGAGTTGCTCATGTTGAATCTCTCAAGTACCTTTTGAACATATCTCTCCTGAGATAGCCAAAGTTTTCCAGACTTACTCAACTCTTCCTTCAATATCTAAATCTTTTTAGCATGATGGCCAACAATCAACATATCATCCACATACAACAGGAGAATAATAAAGCTTCCATCTAGAAACATTTTCATAAATACACAATGATCAGAAGTGTTCCTGTCAGAACCATGATTCACTATGAAAGAATCAAACTTTTTGTACCATTATCTTGGAGCTTGCTTTAACCCATATAGGCTCTTTTTCAACTTGCAAACTAGTTGTTCTTTGCCTTTTGCTTCAAACCCTTCAGGCTGCTCCATGTAGATCTCCTCATCCAAATCACCATGGAGAAAGGCAGTTTTCACATCAAGTTGTTCTACTTCAAGATTCAAACTAGCAGCTAAGCCAAGCACAACTCGGATTGAAGACATCTTGACCACTGGTGAAAAGATTTCTTCAAAATCAATACCTTTCTTCTGTCCGAAGCCTTTCACAACCAATCTTGCCTTGTACCTTGGCTGTGAGCAATGTTCATCAATTTTCAACCTGAACACCCATTTGTTCTTGAGTGCTCTCTTACCTTTAGGAAGCTTCACTAACTCAAAGGTATGGTTTTCATGCAAGGATTTCATCTCTTCTAGCATTGCTTTCAACCACTCACTTTTCTTCTCATGTGACATAGCTTCATCAAAGCATTCTGGCTCTCCCCCATCAGTGACCAACACATACTCATGAGGAGAATATCTGGTGGAAGGTTGGCAAGGTCTAGCTGACCTTCTCAATTGTGGCTCAATTATGGCTCATCTGGAGCTTCCTGTATAACTTGTTCATGAATAACATCAACATCATTATTAAATAACATCAACATCATCATTAGTTGCTTCGGGATCACCAACTAATGGCTCAATAAGAGAACCACCACCATCATCATTTTGCAAGTCTCCCCCATGATTAGCAGGCATTAAAGGTAACTGTGGAGTAGGTCTTGGATTTGAATTAGTTGGAATAAAAACAGTGAACTCTGTTTTCTCCTTTTGTTCAAAGTCTTCAATGGTTTGATCTTCAAAGAAGATAACATCTCTACTTCTCACAATTTTCTTCTCCTTTGGATCCCATAACCGATAGCCAAACTCATCATCTTCAGAGCCCAAGAAAATGCACTGCTTTGTCTTGCTGTCAAGCTTAGACCTTTCATCTCTAGGAACATGTACAAATGCCCTGCATCCAAACACTCTTAAGTGTGCATAAGAGACATCTTTTCCTTTCCAAACTCTATCTGGAACATCAAATTCAAGAGGAACTGATGGAGAAAGGTTGATCATTGCAACTGCAGTCTTCATTGCCTCACCCCAAAAGGACTTAGGCAGTTTTGCATGAGAGAGCATACATCTAATTCTTTCAACAATGGTTCTGTTCATTCTCTCAGCCACTCCATTCTGCTGTGGAGTTTTAGGAACTGTCTTCTCCAATTTGATACCATGTTCCTTGCAGTACTTCTCAAAAAGACCCCTATATTCACCACCATTGTCAGCTCGAATACATTTCAGCTTTCTACTAGTTTCTCTTTCAACTCTGGCATGGAAATCCTTAAAGACATCAAGCACCTAATCTTTGGATTTCAAACAAGTGGCCTAAATTTTCCTAGAGTGATCATCAATAAAACTAACAAAGTACAATGCACCCCCAAAAGACTTATTAATCATAGAGCAAACATCAGTATGAACTAAATCAAGAACATGTGATCTTTTATGTAAAGGTGATTTTTGAAATGCAACTCTGTGTTGTTTGCCAACTAAACAATGAGTACATGTGTTCAAGTTCATACCTTTTAATGGAAGGTAGTTCTTCTTGGCAAGGATGCCAAGGCCTTTCTCACTTAAATGTCCAAGCCGCTTATGCCACAGATCAGTAGAGCAATCTTCAATTGCATTCACCTCCCCTTTGATCACCTTGGCTTGTGACATGTAGAGACCCATTTTCTTCCCTTTAGCAACAATCAGGGAATTTCTGGAGAGCTTCCATTTACCATCTCCAAAGTAATTGTGATAGCCTTCTTCATCAAGAGTACCTGTAGAGATCAAGTGTAGGCGCATATCAGGCACATGCCTAACATCTTTGAGTAGCAACTTGCACCCAGTATTGGTTTCCAACCAAATGTCTCCAATGCCCACAACACTAGCCATCCCTTGATTTCCCATCCTAACTTGACCAAAGTCACCAGCAGTGTAGGATGTGTAAAAATCACGTCGGGGTGTAACATGGTAAGAAGCTGCTGAATCTGCAACCCAGGTGGTATCCTGACATGCAAGATTAACACAACCATCATCACAAACAATGGCAACATCACCATCAAATATAACTGCAACTGTACCATTCTTTTTATTCTTATCTTCATCTCTACCCTTTTTATCTTTTTTATACTTTCTGCAATCTTTTTGCATATGCCCAGGCTTGTCACAATAATAGCACTTAAAACCCTTCCTTGACTGAGATCTTCCTCTTGGCTTCCATTTGCCTTTTCTATTGCTGGATTCTCTATCTTGATTTAAATAACCTACTTTGACTTCTCCCTTGACTTTTTGTAACAAGTGTGTAAGACTCGGAAGTGCCTGTCCTTTTCCTCCTCTTCTCTTCATTGAGGATACAATCCTTCACTGTTTTCAAAGTGATCTTCCCATTCGGAGTAGAATTGCTAAGTGACACCACCAAAGTCTCCCAACTATCCGGCAATGAACTCAGTAGGATTAGTGCTTGCATTTCATCATGCATTTCATTGGCTAACTCAAGATTCATTAATAACAGCTGATTCAAGAACACTTGGAATACATTTATATGCCCTGAAGCATCTTCACCATCTCTATACTTCAAATTCACAAGGTCTCTAATTACAAAAACCTTGTTTTGTGCACTCTCCTTAGCAAATGTTTCTTCCAACATCTTCCAAACTGTATAGCAGTCATGTTCTTGAGAAATATGATTAATGGACTTAGAAGATACCCATTTTCTAACATTAGCAGTAGCCTTTCTATTTAGTCCATTCCATTTTGCATCATCCATATCATCAGGCTTTATTCCTTTACATTCAATCGGCAAAGCCAAATCATTGCAATATAAGTGATCCTCCATCATTGTTTTCCATAGAAAATAATTTGAGGAAGTAAGCTTTATCATGCCCGAATCTTCCTTTTCCATTTTAACTGCACAAGAAATTCAATCTACACAACCAGGCTCTGATACCACTTTGTTGGGAAAATTCGGAACAACCGGACACCAATTTACAAAACTGACAGCTCCGTTTTCTGTCAAAAAAGCCAGCTTTCACACCACTAATCTTCGATCCAACCGTTCAGAATGAAGATCAACGTGTCTAGAAGCTTCTCAACAATGAACGAGTTGGAAATCGAAGGAAGAACACAGACTGTTCTGCTGCCTTTTCTTCTTTCTTTCTCCTGGTTTTCTTCTCCTCTCTTGTTTAAATTTTTGTTATTACGTCTACAGTACCCGAACCATTTAATTTGAATACCAAGAGACAGACATGCTATCTCTTGAAAATAATGTGGTGGTCCCACCATCACATGGTGCGGGATCACACACAACATTAAGTTTTTGCATGCACCATGTGAGGAATTCACTATACTGACGATCAACATGTAAGCTTCAATTTAGGAGGCTCTACCAAGTCTGCTTCCTTTTTGCAAAATTCAAAATTCTCTCTCGATAGAGGTTTGGTCATCATGTTTGACATGTTGTTATTGGTATGGATCTTTTCAACAACAAATGATTTCATCTCCATAGCATCTCGAATCCATTGATATCTAACCTCAAAGTGCTTTGACCGAGAGTGAAAAGTAGGATGCTTATTAAGATGGATTGCACTTTGACTATCACAACACAAAGTTCTCTTGAACTAGACCAAGTTCATGCAAGAAATTTTCCATCCATAACAACTATAGAAAATAAAATAATATCATGTTAGACCGACCTCTTCAAAAATTAACTTCCACGTTATCATTTTGGTAACAAAATTAACAAGGATATTTGATTGATCAAACATTAAAAGTACAAGTACTGAAATAGAAAAAAAAATAAAAAAAAATATTTGATCAAATGAATAAATAATAAATTAACTACACGTATTTTATAATACAATTATCTCCTAATCATATAGTATTAAAACATTAGTGATATAAAACAAGGTTTGGGTTCAGTTATATTCCCGGTATATATTATATTATTAAAATTTTTGATTATATTGTTTAAAAATTAAATTGATTTTATCTTTTAATTTTGGTTTTGATTGTTCCACGAAGGAAATAGATTTATAATTAAAAAAAAGTTTGAAAAAATTAAAATATATATTATTTAAATCTTCATTATGTAATCCACAAGTTTTAAACAAGGGATTCGTTTAAAATAGGAAAAGTGAATAGGTTAAAAAAGAAATAGTTAACAAGGATGCCAAGGCCTTTCTCACTTAAACGTCCAAGTCGTTAATGCCATAAAAGATTTGGGGTAATCCTTGTAATCAATAGATCTGTCGTATTTGCCTCTAGCAACTTCTCCAAGGCATTGTTCTATAATAGATCCCTGTAATTGATCCCTCCATGAGTCAACTCAATTGGTCAAACATGAAACGTCGTAAAAAGCTTAAATTGGATTTAAGCCTTAGTTTGTGAAAAATTGTGTCTTTTGGTTTTATTAATAGCATAATATTTGTGTTTTGTTGTTTCTTATATTTGTTTTAGTGTGTTTCAGGTTTGTCAATAGTCGCTGTTTCAGGTGATATCTTCTACACTCTATCTTTTTGCTTAGAACATTGAGGACAATGTCTCGTTTTGGTTGGGGGGAGAGGGTAGTAGTTGATATTAAAAAAAAAAAA
>NW_011499858.1:2373607-2373954 GCF_000495115.2 Populus euphratica
TACCCTTTTTATCTCTTTTATACTTTCTGCAATCTTTTTGCATATGCCCAGGCTTGTCATAATAATAGCACTTAAAACCAGTCTATTGTTGGATTCTCTATCTTACTTTCCGTGAGAGAATCTGCTTGGACTTCTCCCTCAACTTTCTGTAACAAGTGCATGAGACTTAGAAGTGCTTGTGCCTTTCCTCCTCTTCTCTTCATTGAGGATACAATCCTTCACTGTTTTCAAAGTGATCTTCCCATTCGGAGTAGAATTGCTAAGTGACACCACCAAAGTCTCTCAACTATCCGGCAATGAACTCAATAGGATTAGTGCTTGCATTTCATCGGCTAACTCCAGATTCA
>NW_011499858.1:2374229-2383804 GCF_000495115.2 Populus euphratica
AGAAGATTTACGTGTCTAAAAGCTGCTGTCAAAATCTCAATCCGATCCAACAGTGAACGAGCTGGAAATAGAAGGAAGAACACAAGTTGTTCTACTGCCTCTTATTCTCCTTTTCTCTCTCAGTTTTCTTCTCCTCTCTTTTGTTTTTCACTTCTGCCGCTACAGTACCCGAACCATTTAATTTGAATACCAAGAGACAGTCATGCTGTCTCTTGAAAATTAATGTGGTAGTCCCATCATCACATGGTGCGGGATCACATACAACATTAAGCTTCCATCATTGACTAATATTATATCCTAATTAATTTTAAGTAAGAACTTATCTAATTAATTAGTTTTATTGGTGCTCTTTCTATTTTTTATTTTATTTTATGGAAGGAAACAAAAGGTGTTGAAAATTGTAAAATAATGGTTATTTCAAACATATAAGCCCATTTAAATTGGATATGACTAAAATATTAGCTGATTATGATAGAAATTTATAAAAGTACTTGATTGATCAAAATTTATAAGTACAAGTATTCAAATAAAATAAAAAAATATAGGTACTTAAATATAAAAGCAATCATAAAATATAAATATTTTACATGTTATTATCTCTAAGCAAATAGAAAATAAAATAATATCATGTTAGACTGATCTCTATGAAAGTTAACTGGCACGTTATCATTTTGATAACAAAATTAAAAAAGGATATTTGATTGATCAAACATTAAAAGTACAAGTACTGAAATAGAAAAAAAAACAAAATAGTGTATTTGATCAAATGAATAAATAATAAATTAACTACACGTATTTTATAATGCAATTATCTCCTAATCATATAGTATTAAAACATTGGTCACATAAAACAAGGTTTGGGTTTAGTTGTATTCCCATTATATATTACATTATTAAAAATTTTGATTATGTTGTTTAAAAATTAAAATGATTTTATCTTTTAATTTTGGTTTTGATTGTTCCACAAAGGAAATATATTTATAATTAAAAAAAAGTTTGAAAATTAAAATATATATTATTTAAATGTTCATTATGTAAGTTTTAAACAAGGGATTCGTTTAAAATAGGAAAAGTGAAGAGGTAAAAAAAAATTAGTTAAAAGATTTGGGGTAATCCTTGTAATCAATGGATCTGTTGTATTTGCCTCGAGCAACTTCTCCAAGACATTGTTCTATAATAGGAAAAATGCGAGACTATGGCAGTACCAGTTAGCATTCAAGGCCGCGAATTTTCCATTCCATTCTATTGCGATGGAATAAGGCAACACAGCTTAATTATTAGTTGCTAATATTTCTAAGACAAATATTATTTTTTTCATAAAATTAAATGAAATATAAAATGTGAATTAAATTTCTTTACGATGCATTTATATTTATTCTAAACAACATAGTATTTGCTTGCTTTATGATCTTGAAGAACAATTTAGCAAAAAACTTTATGTTTTACTTTTATTTTTGATAATTTCAGACAAACTTCATCGAAAAGGGGATACGTACATCAGTATTTAGTTGCCACAACAGCAATATCTGAAGCCAACAGATGCGTTTCGAGCACAACATGTCCAGCATCACTGGGATTTAAAGCTGCCTGTGCTTCACCAACTGTTACTGAAATCCGGCGTAATATCCATTTATATGCTCTAAGCATAACCCGTCCGAAATAATTTCTGATAATAGCCCCTCCTCCACATTCCAGAGGACACATGATGATGCATCAATATTGATCGCAAAACAACCCTCAGGATCGCGGCTGCCGACCTGAAATCTCCTTGTTGCGAGACTGTCCCCGATTAAGATCAACATCGCGGCTGCCGACCTGAAATCTCCTTGCTGCGAGATTGTCCTCGATTAAGATCAACTCCATGAGCTTAATTCTTTGTAGTTACGGGGAGATGATGATATAGCAATCTGCATAATTCCAGAGCTGAAAATATCCCGTTGTTGAAAAAGCCGACATTCCTTGCATAATGAATGGGCCATGCTATCATCACATGCTATCCTGCTTCCATCTCATCGAAAGAAAGTTAACCCATAGCCAATCTACCATATCAGCGCCACACGATTCTGACACACTAACGGCCGGATTAAAGCACCTCCATACTTCTCTACTTTTGGGACAGTCTCGAATCATATGCATTGCAGATTCAGTATAATATCCACACTTGTTACATGGAGGCTCCACTACGATCTTATGAACAAATTCTTCTTAGTTGGCATTACGTTAGGTTAGTATATATATGCCATGTAACTAATCAGTTTGTTATATATGATATTTATTTTGTTTATATAAAAATATTTAATTATTATTAAAGATTTATTTATTTTTATTATTTATTAAATATTTGATTAATAAATCTAGAGTAAATATAAAATCTTAAAGACAAAAATGCTTCAAAAATAAATTAAAAAATCGTTATAATTATGAGATTCATATTGTATTAAAGCATTATTTCTAAATGTTCCTAGTCAATTATCTATTAAGATTAAAAATTAATTAGAGAAGTTTAAACTGATATATATTATTATTTTTTTATAAAAGAAAGCAGTTAGTCTCATCATAAATTAAAATAGAAGGGATATCTATAACTAATATGTAAGTGCTTGTCAAATGATATATATATATATATATATATATATATATATATTGAATTAATCCATATAAGAATTTCATATAGAGAAATTACATGTGTCTATGAAAAGACTTATATGATGGTTATGTAAGTGATCCTTAGACTTGAGATCATGAAGTTATCTTATATAGAAAATGTTATATATGTTTTGATCATGACTATATATTATTCTTATCAAGGGTAACAAATAAGAAGATATTGAGTATAGCTTGAAATATATGAAGGTATTTGAGTGATCAATAGAATATTCATCATCATAGATGAATTAGAAAAAAAAAAACATTTCACATGTTCTTAAATAATATTAACTGTAACTTCTTACGTAAAGTGGAGTGAGATTTGAAAAAAGTTTTAAATTTTATTCAAATAATCAATGACTATGATGTTGTAAACAAACATGATTTGATAGAGTAAATACACTTAATGTTATAATATCTAAATTAAAATATTTTTTTTATGAAAAGATAATAATTACTCTGAGAAATTAATCATTTGAAAAGATAATAATTACACTGAGAAATTAATCATTAAAATGTTAAGTCAAATCACTTATAACTTTTATAATATTTAGGGGATCATGACAGATTACTAGATATTAAACTTGATCTTCAAAAATAAATTAATCAATTGTTGAATTGATAATAAATTTATTTATTTTATTTATTTAATTCTATTTTATTTTAGGATTGTGTTATAGTATGTGGGTCTTAGGAAGATGTCAAGTATTATTGGAAATTACTAATACCTTGAATATTTAGGGGATCATGACAGATTACTAGATATTAAACTTGATCTTCAAAAATAAATTAATCAATTGTTGAATTGATAATAAATTAATTTATTTTATTTATTTAATTCTATTTTATTTTAGGATTGTGTTATAGTATGTGGGTCTTAGGAAGATGTCAAGTATTATTGGAAATTACTAATACCTCGAAGGTAGCTAAGGTCTACTATAAATGCACATTATGTAGCCCTAATTTAACATATGGTGAAAAACAATCTCCTCACTTTTATGGATATAGACACATTGTCGAACCATGTTAAATCTATGTGTTTTTCTTGCTTTCTCTCTTATGTAATATTCATCATTATTGTTGCAGGTTTCACAATAATTGGTATCAAAGACTAGTTACAATGTGAGGGATTTCTTCTATAAAATTTGGCATTGTCAAGTTTGATGGATCTAGTCATTTTGGATTATAACAGAGGAGGGTTAAGTATTTATTAGTGTAACAAGGCATGGTAAAGGTGTTATACAAAAAGCAATTAGAAGGTATGAATGATGCATATTATGGATACTAATAGGTTTTGTTTGGATGATGACATGATGTATCATATCATGAATGAGGAATCATCAACGACAATTTTAGGAAAACTGAAAAGTTGGTATATGTCCAAGTCGTTGATGAACAAACTTTATCTTAAGTAAAAACTATTTGATCTTAAAATGTTAGAGACACGAATCTAGTTAACATATCAACGTGTTCAATCAGATTATTAGTGATTTGAAGTGAATTAATGTGAATTTTGACAACGAATACAAGACATTAATGTTATTGAATTCCCTACTTGCTTTTTCTATGAATGAAAATTTGGTTACAATTTGGTTAGACTCGTCTGCAAGATGTACAATGTTTTCTTCTTTCTCCTTGCTAATGTACCACTAATACCAAGGAAGCAAATCAAGATTAGAGAAGGTTTGTCATTGCTCTCCATCTCTACAAGAATTTCAACATTAGTTAGTCACGGAGGTCCTCAACTGGAAAGAGATATATTGGGTCGATGAGAGGCTAATTCCAGTGATGATTGGATTAGTGGTGAGTCTGGAAGTCTTGGCAATAGAGAAGGAAGAAAATGTGTCTAGCCAGAGTAGAGAAAATAAAGGGGTTTCAGCTGAAAGTGTTAGTTATTAGTTAATTTTGATAATGACCACAGCTAAAAGGGAAAGGGGGGATAAGTGTTAGTGAGGGACACGATGGTTGGGTAGTTAGTCATTGGTGACGAGGATGATAGATGAGAGGGAAAGATAGAAGATACCCCCCATGACGGGTAGTTTTTTCTAGGTTTACATCTTGTCTAGGGTTTTTTTATGTGTGAGAGAATGTTAGATGCCCAAAATATTTAAGTAAAATGAGGCCACATAAGCTAAGGAATTACTTAAGGGCATTTTCAGTAATGTATATTTTCAATTCAGCTGTTACGTAATTTATTTTTTAAAGTAAATGGGTCAGTTATTTTCTATTAAATGCTAATTAAGAGAGTCAGTTATTTACTATTTATTGCAAGTATGTAAAATGCCTATAAAAGGCTAGAGTATTAGAAATAAAGGATATCCTTTGAATTTTAATTGTGTTGAGTGCATCTATGAAGGTTTTTTTTGCTCCTCAAATTGCCATAATTTATTTATAATTCTTGAGGCCTAACAAGTTGGTATCAGAGACAGCGTCCTGTGACATGCCTGAAGGAACAAGACTATCCTAGTTATCTAAAGCAGTAAACAATTTACAAGGGGCAACCACTGCCCTAAAAGAAGAGCAATCCAAGCATGGAATGCTAATAGAAGAAGTGCTACAACAACTCAATAATTTGGCATCAAGTTATGATAGCTTGGTACAAATTACAACCAAAACCAATTCAGGGGAAGGGACTTCTAACAGTGTCAAAAGTAAATGCTAATCCTTTGTTTAATGGACATGGGGGAATTCAAGCTCGATCTCTTTGATTGGATTTTCCTCGTTTCGATGGGGGAGATCCCAGCGAATGGATCTTGAAGGCATAACAGTTCTTTAATTATTTTGAGACCCCATAGAACCACAAACTGGAAATTGCTTCTTTTCACATGGAAGGGAAGACACTGACTTGGTATTATTGGTTGTAAGAATCCAGCTTAGTGACCAGATGGGGTGACTTCTTGGAGGCTCTCCGCACCAAATTCAGACCTTCAGCATATGAGGATCTAGTAGGAGCATTCGCCAAATTGAGGCAAACAGGGAGCGTAGAGGATTACCAAACAAATTTTGAAATCCTGTCCAATATAATAAATGGGGTAAGTGAAGAGTTTTGTATAAGCACCTTTCTAAGTGGTTTTAAAGATGAATTGTGAATTATTGTTACCATGTTCAAACCAAATACTCTTGCTGCTGCTTTTGGTTTGGCTCAGTTACAAGAAGAGGAAATGACTAGAAAACATTTCCCTCATCGAAACACTCCAAGCCAAAACAACCCATATACACCCTCATTCAAAGCCACTCCTCTTAGACTACCTGGACAAAATCCTATACCCAAATTACTAGCCCCAAACCCAGCACTTAAACTTCCAACCCCTCAACAACCAAGATATAACCCACCATTTCAGAGAAGAAACCCATATCCAATAAGGCGTATAAGTCCTGACCAAATACAAGAAAGAAGGGAAAAAGGTTTGTGCTATTTTTGTGATGAAAAGTACCATCAAGGACACAAATGCAGCAAACCCAAATAATACTTACTCGAGGGAATGGAATTCAAAGAGGAGGGAGAAAAAGGATAGGAAGAAGAAGAGACATTTAATCAACTTGATATAGATAATATACCTGCAACCCAACAAGCTGATCTATTAGGCATATCCTTGCATGCCATTGCAGGGGCACCTTCTCCCAAAACTATGAGATTAGTTGGGAAAATTAGGACCTGTTCAGTTATTGTTCTCATTAATACCGGTAATACACATAGTTTTATTGATGTGAATATGGCAAAGAGGGCAAAACTACAAGTGGAGGAAGGCCAACTAGCAGTCCAAGTTGCTAATGGGGACACCCTTCCTTGCCAAGCTTGTTGTAAGGTGATTCTTTTGAAGATGCAAAGCTATAAAGTTTTAGCCAATTTTTTCTTATTGGCCCTAGGTGGGTGTGATGTTGTGTTAGGGGTAGATTGGCTACGAAGTTTGGGAACTATTTAGTGGAACTTTGCTGATTTAAGTATGAGTTTCTTTGTGGATGGAGAGAAATTATTTCTACAAGGCTTGAGGTTACCCAAGGAAGCCATTAAGGAAGAACATAGTCTAAGCAAGGTTACCTTTGTAGAAGGGAGAGGAATATGGCTACAGTTTATGGAGATCAATGATAGTCCAAGAAGAGCACCAGTAGAGCCTGCCCTACAAACTATTTTGAATGAATTCAAAATAGTGTTTACTAAACCCACTAGACTCCTACCTCCTAGGAGTCACGACCATCAGATCCAACTCCAAGAATCAGCTAAGCCAACATGTGTTAGGCCTTATCGATACCTTTACTATCAGAAAGAAGAAATTGAGAAGCTGGTCAGGGAAATGTTAAAGGCTGGGATCATAAAACCAAGTCAAAGTCAATACTCTTCACCAATCCTCTTAGTGAGGAAGGTAGATGGAAATTAGTGAATGTGCATTGATTATCGAGCTCTCAACAAAGATACCATCAAAGATAAGTTTCCCATTCCTAATATAGATGAATTATTAGATGAGCTTAATGGTGCTGAGATGTTTTCTAAACTTGACTTGCGGTCGGGCTACCATCAAATCAGAATGAAGACTGAAGATGTACCCAAAACTGTTTTCCAAACCCATGAGGGGCATTATGAGTTTTTAGTAATGCCCTTTGGGCTCAACCAATGCCCCATCAACCTTTCAAGGATTGATGAATGAGATATTCAAGCTATATCTCTAGTGTTAGTTTTTTTTTATGACATACTTGTGTATAGTAAATCTGTTGAAGAACATATGGGGCATCTAAGAGCTGTCTTAGAAGTCTTAAGACGACATCAACTGTATGCTAAGGCCTCAAAATGTATCTTTGGCTGTTGGGAAGTGGAGTATTTAGGCTATGTTATTTCTGAAGAAGGAGTCAAAATAGATCCATTAAAGATTTCAGCCATGATAGAGTGGCCTGAACCTAAGAATCCTAAGGCTCTAAGAGGATTTTTGGTGTTAGCGGGTTATTATAAGAAGTTTGTAAAAGGCTATGGAAGTATTGCAGCTCCTTTACCTGCCTTACTTAAGAAAAATTCATTTAGGTGAAGTGGGTAGGCCAGCCAAGCTTTTGTAGCCTTAAAGGCAGCCATGGTGACTCCTCCTATTCTTGTTTTACCAGATTTTTCCAAAATGTTCATGGTAGAATGTGATGCTTCTGGAATTGGATTGGGAGCAGTCTTGATGTAGGAAGGGAGGCCTCTAGCTTATTTAAGCCAAGCATTAAAAGGTAAAAATTTGTTCTTATTCACTTATGAAAAAAAAATTTTGGCTCTTGTGTTGGCAGTTCAAAAATGGAGACATTATCTACTGGGACACATGTTTAAAATAAGAACTGACCAGCAAGCTCTAAAGCACCTTCTGGAACAAAAGATTGTAACTCCTTTTCAACAAAAGTGGATAACAAAGCTATTAGGCTTTGATTTTAGTGTGGAATATCATAATGGGAAATAAAGCAGCAGATGCTCTATCCAGGTTACCAGACCAGGGGAATAGTACAGAACTAGGAGGGGTTATGACTAACTGTAGAGAAGTCAAAGCCATTAGTATGGTTACTATTAATTGGTGGGAAGGGCTTCATCAAGTATACAACCAAGATCCCCAGTTGCAACAATTACTCAACCAATATCATCAAGGTGATCTTGATTCCCTCAAGTATCAAGTTAAAGGGGGGTTTTTATTCTACAAAGGGAGGCTATATTTGGGAACCTTAAAGATACAGCAGGAGCAAGTCATGCAGCAATTCCATAGTAGCCCTATGAGAGAGCATACTGGTTCACGGAAGACTCACTCTAGACTTAAAAGGGAATTCTTTTGGCATGGCTTGAGAAAGGACATCAGAAAATTCATTAGAGAATGTAAGGTATGCCAAAGAAACAAAACAAGTTCAGTAAGTACAATCATTTCATATCAATAGCACATCCATATACAGCAGCAACAGTAGCAAAGGTATTTATGGAAAACATATTCAAAGTACATGGTATACCACAAAGCATAGTCAGTGATCGAGATGCAATATTCACAAGTAATTTTTGGAAAGAAATCTTCCATTTAAGTGGAACCAAGTTACTAATGAGTTCAGCATATCATCCTCAAACCGACGGTTAGATAAAGATAATGAATAAATGGCTAGAAAGGGACCTTTTTTACCAGCGATAGACCCAAAGATTGGGCCAGTTGGCTATCCCTAGCTGAATGGACATACAATACTTCAGAGCACTCCTCCACGGGGTTTACACCTTTTAAGATTGTTTACGGACAAGAACTACCACGGCTCCTTCCATATGAGCCTAAGACCACGGCAGTACAAGCAGTTGAAGACGAAATGAAAAGTTGAGATTTTATCCTTACCCTAGCACGGGAAAACCTGCAAGAAGCTCAAACAAGAATGAAGTTATACGCATATAAAAAGAGAACAGAGAGGGAATATAGCATGGGCGATTGGGTCTATTTGAGGTTAAGACCCTACAGACAGATGGTGGTGGCAGTGAGAAGGAACTTGAAGCTTTCTCTAAGGTATTTCAGGCCTTTCTAAGTCATTCAAAAAATTAGAAAAGTTGCATACAAGCTCAATCTACCCAAAGAGTCCAAGATTTATCCAGTATTTCATATCTCCTGCCTCAAGAAGAAGATTGGAACTTAATTAAATCCTAACTTTAAGCTGCCGACAGTAATGGAAAAATGTACGCTGACCCCTAAACTAGAAAAAATATTGGATAGAAGGCTCAAGAAAAAGGGAAATCGAGCAGGAGTTGATTTTTTAGTTCAATGGAAAGGAGCTAACGAGGAAGATGCCACCTGGATGGATGGAGAAAAGCTGAGTCAGACCTATCTCGAACTCCTGGGCGAGTTCTTCTAAAGGGAAAGGTTATGTTAGACGCCCAAAATATTTAAGTAAAATGAGGCCACATAAGCTAAGGAATTACTTAAGAGCATTTTCAGTTATGCATATTTTCAATTCAG
>NW_011499858.1:2383909-2394119 GCF_000495115.2 Populus euphratica
AAAATGCCTATAAAAGGCTAGAGTATTAGAAATAAAGGATATCCTTTGAATTTTAATTGTGTCGTGTGCATCTATAGAGGTTTTTTTCTGGCTCCTTAAATTGCCAGAATTTATTTATAATTCTTGGGGCCTAAAAGAGAATTAGAGAGAAAAGTGTGGGAATGTTTTTTCGTTTTTTTTTTAATTTTCTAGTTCCCTAAATCCCCCCCTAGATTTATTTGGCTTAAATGCAAAGCAAATCAAGATTAACCATTAAATTTTAAAAATAAATCTCAATCATTCATTTGATAACTTATAGACAAAATAAAGAAAAATGAACCATGGAATTAAGAGAATGATTATAGACCATTTGATTATACTTATAGACAAAATAAAGAAAAATGAACTAGAATGATTATAGACCATTTGATTATAAAAAAAAAAAATAGGTTGCTTGGTGAGAGGGTTTCTAATTTTTAAATTGGTCATCTCTCATTCACAATTATAATTAGATTACTAAAAATTAAATGCATTTTTTATTTTTATTTTTTCTTTCTCTTTTTTTATTTTAAATTCTTTAGAAAAAATGCCAAAAACAATGTCATTACACCAAGAACATATTTTTTGAACTTTTTATTGTTTTTTGCTAATTTTGGTTTTTCTTGAAAATATTGTCATTACACCAAGAACATATTTTTTGACCTTTTTATTGTTTTTTGCTAATTTTTTCAAAAATAAAGTTGAAATTTGGGTCGCAACAGCAACTATTGACTAAAAATGTAACTTAAACTCTATACAAAAGTATTTAGTGTGTGGGGGGGCAATGCACAAGGCTGTGTTTTGATTCTTCAAAACTTAATAAAATATTTACTGTATTTGTATTGAAAAATATGTTGAAAAAGATTAATTAAAAAAAAATCCTAACCAGGTAAAATTGGGTACAGCTGTTTGGGTTTTGACCCAAAACAGCATGAAGTTGACAGTTACCATGCAAGGCAAATCATTTTTCGCTAACATTTCTATCTGTTCATGCCTAGAACTTTTTTTATTATTATTATCATTAAAAAATTGTGTGCCATCACATATGATGAAAACTAATAACAAAACATTTCTGCGACAGTTGCCATTAGATTTTTTTTCTTTTTCTTTTTAATCCTGTTCTCCAACGTGTGGTTCATGGTTCGATAAGATATTCCATATCCATGAATTTTAACTTCAACAATCAAATCACAAGAACAATGACCATTAAGATTCTATCTGCTGCGTCTGAATTTTATCGCATTAACAAAGGGTCCATTCCTGTGAAAAAAATAGCAGCCTAAATGGTTCGACGGGAATCGTGCACCGGAAAAATGAAGCAATGGAATCAGAAAAATAAAAATATTAAATGATGAAACAGTTCTTACACAACAGTTCACTTCAGAAGTTCAATGTTTTTCTTTTGATTGTCCGTGATCACTCCAACATACGGTTCAAGTTTCGATAAGATACCTCATATCAAGAAGTTCCAGCCTTTTTTTATTTAATTTAAAGGGTTACTTCATTACTTATCCCAAAAATGACTTGATTTATTGAATTATTATGTAAATTTGGAATCATTAAATCAGTATGGATCAATTATTTTATTCAATCAACATTATTTTATATATTTTTTAAAATCTTTATTTTTATTTAATTAAATTTAAACCAAATTTATCCAAGCCACCTAAATTTTACCACTTCAATATTTTTTTCAAATTTAACTCCAAATCTAATTTGAATAAAGTTTCGAATCATGAATTTCCTTTCAGGTCAATAAATATGCTCTTATCTTCAATCACATCGGTCAGAATCCAAACAAATTGAGGACACAATAATATTATCTGACGACAAGACATTATCTAGATTTCAGCAGTTTCCTTGAATGAACCAGAGGGTTTTTCCCAGGAAAATAACAGCCTCAGTGAGTTGGCTGAAAATTGTGCAAGGTAAAATTTAAACCGATCCACTTGGATGGCCATTCCTGAGTGAATAATGCTCAGAATATAATCATTGCAACCAAAACCAATAATCAGAGAATGATTCTTTTATACATTCCAAATCCATTAAAGCAAACACATGTATTTTGAACAATGTAAAGGTCAAAGCAGAAGTAGGATCCATGATCAAGTACAGGTATGATATGAACATCACAACAATAATATCAATCACCAAGCACATAATCTAGCATAGGAAGTTTGTAGCCTTTAAAGGGAACAGAGCCAAACATGCCACTCGTGCAGCAATAAATAATTTACATTTTTCTTGGTTTATACTAACGACCGTATCCATGTAAATTTTCAACTTTGATAAACATACAAGGCTCCAACATCTTCCCAGATCTCAAAATATCCAGACTTGCTAGGTTACATTTTCCATATCGAGAGACCTTGGGGTGGCCAACCACTTCTTTAATGACACCAATTTCCATGAATGAACCATTGACAAATTAGACTGGCGGTGGGAATGCCGGTGCGTAAGAGGGAGAAAAAGTGAAACACCTAATGAATGCTAGGAATTTAGAACAGTGAGATACAGTGTACCCATATAACAACAACCAGATTTTGTTGCTTTATTTTTAGGTGCCGAGGATGTGACAACATAACCCCATGCCATAGAGAAGCCCACTCTGCCCTCACATGAGCCTTGTTCTTGTAAATTCTGTTGAGTATAAATAGTCCTAATAACTCATATCACAGTTAAGCTATTTAAAAAACTTGACCTTTCAATGTTAAAAATAGTAACCATGGCTGCTTTCTCTCCAAAATCTACTCCTTACAATGTTCGTTCGGTTAGTTTTCCAGCTCGATCACATCCTAGTGTAGCCAAACTTGAACAAGAATTGAACAAGATTAGTTCTTGGCAGGTACCAACTTCATTGAAGGCAGAAACAGTTCTCGGTCGCCTATCAAGCCTTGGGGAGACATACAAATGCATTGAGGATCTTCTCAACTTGCCAATGACCCAACAAGCTCTATTGCAACATCGAAATGAGAAATTGGTGAACGACATGCTGGATGACTTGATGAGGTACTTGGAGGTATGTGGCAAGACAAGGGATGCTGCTGTCTTGATGAAAGAAAGCATCCGGGATATTCAATCTGCCCTTCGGCGAAGTAAAGCAGGTGTAGAGTTAAGTATTGAAAGCAATGTCAACGCTTACTTTTGTGCGAGAAAGAAGATGAAAAAGGAAGTAGCAAAATCTCTCGCATCATTGAAGCAAGCAGATAACATTTTCGGAGACTCTCCTTTGTTCAATGCAAGTGATCATCTCCTTTCTGCAATTGTTAGTGTGCTTAGAGAAGCATGTCTGGTCACAGTTTCGATCTTTAGGTCACTCTTGTTATTCCTTTCTGTGCCAATGTTGAAGCCAAGGCCTAGTAAATGGTACTTGGTTTCAAAATTGGTGCACAAGGGTGTGGTCACATGCGAAGGCCAACAGGAGAACCTGAATGAATTGGAAAGTGTGGATGCTGCTCTTGCAAGCGTAGTGGTGCCCAACTCAGGTAAAGATTTTGAGGCACGGGACATACATTCTGTTCAGAAAAGGCTGGGAATTCTGGATACTAGTATTGAAGAAATTGAAAATGAATTGGACAGCTTGTTTAGGCATTTAATCCATGCTAGAGTCTCCCTCCTGAATGTACTGTCCCAATAGCTAGAGGGATTTCAGTGTAAATTTTTATGTAACTATGTATGATTGATGACATCCGAATTTTAGAGGATTTTCATCCTTTCAATTGTACAATTATGTTCACAAGTCCAGTTGTATAGCAGAAAGGTTGAAAGAAAGCTTGAATTTAAGTAGATTAACAGTGATCAAACTGTTCTCTCTCTGTTTTTTATTTTCCCCCGATGGTTTCGCTCCTTCCTGAATATGTTAAGAGGGATTTGTTTTATAAGATTCCAAGACTTGATTGAACCTTGTCGTTTCTGTATATGAATTTTGGCTAAAAAACAAACAATCAAATACACAATGCAACACAATTCTTGAGAAATTATTAAAAAAACCATAAAGAAACACCCTTTGTATTATTGTCGAAAAGTTTAGGCAACTTCTTACAAACTCAAGTTTATGTATTACAGACCAATCAAATGTTCTGTTTAATGTTTACTCCAGTTTTGACTCTGATACTAGTTTGAGATTATTTGACTGATCTAAACTGCATCTATATATTTTCTGTTTAATGTTTACTCCAGTTTTGACACTGATACTAGTTTTAGATTATTTGACTGATCTAGAGAGTGTTTGAGTGTGAGATGTGTAGCTTTTTTTTTTTAAGGTACTATCCTCTTAAAATACATACCACACTTTCTAAAAACAAAAAATATATACTTTTTTTTATTTTAGATTAATGTAGGTGTCTGGGCCAGCTTGCGCGCACCACGACTAATCTCACGGGTGATGAAGTTAACGACTATGTAAGCCTCTAGTGGTCATCATATGAGTAATCAAGGATTCGAACCTGAGACCACAAAGAGAGCAAACCCCTGACCACCATCTAAATGGTTAAAAAATATATATATATATATATATATATATAGATACACACACACACTTTCAGTAAGAGGTGTGGTAGCTTTTAAAAACCAACCACACCTCCCACCCAAACACCCTCCTAAACTGCATCTATATACTACGTGCCCATTAGCACGATCTAATTGCTAGCTTATAATTATATGTGAGCCTCTTCGAATAGAGTTTTGTTTTTGTTCCGTTAATTTACTTGTTTAATTTACATTGTTAATTGAACATTTCTTCGTTTCACAGTCATGTGATATCTTGATGCAATTCATGTATAACATCACATCCAATAAAACCTAAAAAAATAAAAGACTACATTATGTCTCAAAAGTTACATACAAGTAATAAATCCTAAACAACCAGTTATTGAGCTTAGCCAATTAAATAAGAATAAGATTATCCAACATAAATAAATAAATAAATAAAAATACGCACACACACAACACACACATAAGAATAAGATTATCCAACATAAATAATAATAAAAAATAAAAAAACACACACACTCAATGAAATAGGTTAGGATGGGCTTAGTTTCCTAACTAAAAAGTAAAGGCTCAATATAAAAAAAGCTAAAAAATAAAAGAAAGAAGTCAAGAATTAAAAGTAGAGAAAAGAAAAGCCAGGAAAAGAGAGAATGAAAGGAATGTCATTTTATCAACTTATCAAAATTTTTAATGTCTTAAAAATTTTATATAAATAATAAATCCTAAACAAGCACGGGTAATCCAGGAATTGTAAGCATAGCTAAAGAGGGCAATGGAAAGGGGTCCAGAGGAAGAAACTTCAGGGATACTCATGATTGAAGGATACAGAAATTTTCAAGACAGAAGTAAAACACAGAACCCTTTGGGAGACATGAATAAATTAAGAAAATGCAGTAGCAGGGTCAAACTAAAATAAGAACTTGCATAATTAAGCTGCCCTTTTCTTCAGTCAGGGTTGGTGCAAAATTGATGCAGCGAGCTACCTTTCGCAATCTTTATGTTTCGTTGTGGACGCTACCGATAGCCAAATTTGTCAAGCAACCTGCAGTTTTGACTTTCGAACAGAACTTTCATTGTTGCTTTCAATCTTCTCAGTGCCCACAACTTTAATGCTAGGGCTTTCCCTGATGGATCCTTTTCATTTTGGCAGGACTTGCTACACTTCGTAGCTCCTCCTCCCATAGAATGACAAATCAGTCTCCGGCTTAGCAGGATTCATTATTAAATCTCTCTATGAACTCACTTCGTCAACTGGTTCATACCACTAACAAGATTGCTGGCACCTATTTACAAGTGATTGCATTTTCCATGACATCGTTACAAGTTATTATAAAATAATATAAATTATATTTAAGTTAAGATAATTATAAATTATATTTTAAAATTTTATTTATAAGTTTAAGTTTTTAAGTTAAGATAATTGTTTAATATTTTATTAAAATTTTAAAGATCAAGGGATCATGAATTCAAATTTCATGATTCTTATTTATTTGATAAAAATTAAATATAAAATAATATAAATTTATCTAATTTTTAAATCTAAAATTCTTGTAATTAAAAAAATATTAAAAATAATATAAATTATATTTTAAAATCTTATTCAAAAACTTAAATTTTTAAATTAAAATAATTACTCGAAACAAGCTCACTACAACCATTTGCGAGTCTTCCTCTCCTTCTGTACCAAGATATTATTTGTGTTGAAATTTCCCAACACTAGGGGCACAAACAAACAAAGATAATTAGCTCACACTTCAAGAGGTTTCAGTTGAAAGCTTCAAAAGAAAGATAGATTGATAGATACTTCCAGAAAAAGAAACTATTAAAGATGAGTGAGGCAATTGAGATGATTGCAGCTCCCGCAATGCCAGGTCCAGAAACCAATGCACCACAAGTTTTTTGCATTGTTATAAACTCGGCCGGCATGAAAGGTTGACCCAAGATATATAGTCATAGCTAAGTTTTAAATAGATAAAATTCAGGTTTATAATTTATTAGATCAAACCCAGGCAACACTTCAGGTTAACCTGAAATCTGAGTTAGACCTGACTTTTTGTTTTATATTTTTTAATAAACCCAAAAATATATAATAAATTTATAAATACTTAAACTTGGAATTTTTGTATAATTTATATCTACATCAATTGTTTTTTTAACTTTTTAATGTATGATAGTTATATATATAGTTTATATTTACAAAAATTATTTCTAAACTTTTCAATGTAAGATGATTAATAAATAACCCACATCCAAGTATAATGTTTTTTTAACTTTTTAATGTATAATAGCTATATATAACTTATATTCACATAAATTATTTTTTAATTTTTTTATAAGGGATAGATATGTATAATATATATTTATATAAATTATTTTTTATTTTTTTCATATAAATTAGTAAAATCTCAAATATTTTAAAAAATACTTAAATTAATACAAGTAAATCCATATAACTTGATAGCCGGACTAAATTTAATAACTATAGTTTTTCTGTCCACCCTCTCTAGATAACTCCCCATCTTTGTCTGGACCGCCATAGGAACCTAAAATAAAGAGACGCCCGAGAACCCTCTGTGTCTCCAAGATATAATACTCCTTTGGGGAGTCCAGTGAGAAAAGCTCTTCGCTTAACAAAGTTTGATCCTCAAGATGCTTGGTTACCCCTAACTGAATCAAGAAATGGCAATAAATACTAACAGTGATGGAAAGACCAGATGCATGATCCAAACCCATCTAAACAGTGAATGCACCAACAGACATTTATTTGACAAACATTTATGTAAAGTAGACAGGGAGGCTGCTATCAGCTGCACTCGGAATCCAACTCCCTTTTTTCTTTTTCTTTTTTGCTTTACATGGCAATTTGAATTCGAAAAATCAGTACACAAACAATTCTGAAAATCTCCATCAAACAAACATTACAATCAACATCCAATTCAGACTACAAAAACCTAAAGGCCCACAAAGGGCTCCAACTTAACCATCCGTGCTGCCATATTCTGTAGCTAAAACAACTGGATGCTCAGGCACACATTCACATGGAGATCCAAAAACAAATTTGGAGGCAAAATGTTTTCATTAATATCACAATGCCCTCACAACCTCAGCAACAACGGCAGGTCAAAAAACCTAAGCATGTGTATGGTCTTGACTTGTCTTCAAGTTCCATGGCCGTGGGTAATCTTTCCAAACTGTATATGCTGCTTCGAGCACAACAAAATTTGTATAAATTTCTGCAAACTCCTTCACTGAATGGATACACTCGTTCAGGAATTCCTCTGCATATCAATGAAAGTTGGTGGACTAATAAATCAGCATATAAATAATGGTCAAATCATATTTGCTTTTCCCAGTAAAATACGATGCCCTAAGCACCATCCAATAGAAGGCTGGCACCAAATAATGCAAAGTGAATGCCCATAAATGAGCCCAGCATGTGGTTTGATTTGATATATTTTGTTGATCAGTAACTACAGATCCAACACTAAACAAATGGTTAAAAACACAAGATTTAAGAGTGCTAGCAAACCTTAGATATGGAATGCGTCTACGTCTTATGAGTTCATAGGTAGTTTGATTTGTCAGAATAAGATAGCTGCATCAAAAATCATGAAGTTAATTAATCATGCTAAAGCAGGCTAGATGTATTTCATGCAAGTAAGCGATTTTTATGATCTTAATCTATTTATTGGGTGTAAGGCCAGTTGTTTTCTGCCATTGTCAGTGGAACTTCAGAAGCAAAAAACAAGTGCAAACGTGAATTAAGCAATAATCTGACTCCAGCTTTTCCCTTTCATACTGGCAAGCTGCAACTGGATATCATTTCCAATTCCTTGTCAGCTTTTGCATGATCTTTACAGCATGAGTAACTATTCCTTGGTCCCATTGGGATTGAGCTTTAGAAGCTTAACTAGGGAAGATTTTCTTTTTCTCCCCTCAGAACCTAGTGAACAATGGATCGTTTACTGGTCTCAATTAGCAAACAGGACAAGCACTATTGTAAGAAAAAAGATGAGCCAACTAATCATTTTTTGGAGCTGGCCATTTCCTTTTCAAGTGGTATTCAGATTTATTCTTAAAATGGTCAAGTTAATTCCATGCTCCTACTTTTCTGTTAAAACTTTCCCACCCATCAAAATGATATCATCACAGAAAGCGTTAGAAAACGAACTAATATGACATTAGGATAACTAAGTCAGGTCACTAGAAACACCAGAAACAACAAACGGGATATTCTAGTTACTCTTGTGGCATTTAGAGTAAACATACACATGACAAAAAAGCAGCGAAACTGCTCAGAAACCATGTTTCTAAGAATCTCATGTGGGAAACAATGTACTGAGTGAATGTAAACACTTACCTATGGAAAATGAGGAGCAGCAGGAGAAAGATCAAGGCAAATGACAAAGTAACCAATAGCAAGATCATAATCACATCCTTCCACCTGACAGTACAGCATAATTTAGATTAAATATTAAGCTGCAGGGGACGTAAAAGCTGATCATATGTGTTGCTAAGTTAAATTTTCATCATTGAAACCACTGGCACCAGCATGATCATAAAGCTTGATGACTCCTCTATCCCTTTTCTCCTATCTTTTTTAGCAAGGCACCAGGGCCTTTCAATGAAAGTAACAGAAACAGTGAAGCAAAAACAGAAAGGACTTCAAAAACTATACTGTACCAAGCTCTTGAGATGTTAGCCTTCAAGTATGTGATGTACAAGATGCCAGTCCAAATGCATAGTGCAGTTTCTTCGAAAATGTACCACCTAAAAAGAACACAAAATATTAGAAGTGCATTAGAAGTATACGGAAAATTTGAGAAAGTCAGCCTGTAGATCTAATTTGCATGGAAATTCACAGAGATGATTAATAAGATATCCCTGGGCTGGCTATGTCATTTGTCTACATTTAGAGTGCTTCCCCGCCAAAAAAAAAAAAAAGAAGAAGAAGAAGAAGAAAGAAGAAAGAAGAAAGAAAAAGATGGAAGACAGGAATGATGATCCTACATGTTTCAACTGGCATGCGTTATCAAAAAGTAAACTATTGAAGAAACATGCATGTAACAACCATTATGCACACAAAACTTCTCTTTTGTCAATAAGACCATCCAAGAGCAAAGCATAACTCTTTAATCCATAGAGCTGGTCCATTGCAGCTAAATTTGAAGCAATCAAAATTCCATGTTGTAAATCATTTTATCCAATGCAAACGGAGTTTATCTGAAAGCAAAATGACTATGACATTGTACAACAAAATGTCAGCCTTTCTCTTCATCAAGCAAACATGTTAATGCTACCATGTGGTGGGCATCACATCCATAAAAGATAACTAAAACAGATTATAATTGACATTGAATTCAATTACTACCAAAGAGTAGAAAAATCAATCATGACAGCTATAGCTTAAGCTTATGATGAAGCATGACCACTCTTATGGAATTTGAAGCAAGGCCCATTTTGTTTACAATCCATCCTGTTGAAGATTCTGAAGTAATTAAGGTAGATTTGAAGCTGATTTGTTGGGAGTAAAAACAGAAAATCAGATATCTTTTCCTATAAATCAGAACCTAATAATAATACCTATTTATGTGTAGTTAATAGTTGTCCTAATATAGATATGTAGATGTTGTATATATTCAACAATTCATTATGAAATAAAGTGAGAAGTCAGAATTTAACAACTCTCCATATGGTATCA
>NW_011499858.1:2397794-2448216 GCF_000495115.2 Populus euphratica
AAAAGTTAGAGAGTGGATTGATATGCACTCCCTATGTGCCTACCAGGGAACAACTTGCTGATATACTTACTAAAGGTGTTCAAAATCCTGTGTTCAAAAAAACTTTGGACAAGCTGGGAATGAAAGATCTCTTCCATCCAGCTTGAGGGGGAGTGTTGAAGATTCTGAAGTAATTAAGGCAGATTTGAAGCTGATTTGTTGGGAGTAAAAACAGAAAGTCAGATATCCTTTCCTATAAATCAGAACCTAGCAATAGTACCTATTTATGTGTAGTTAATAGTTGTTCTAATATAGATATGTAGATGTTGTATATATTCAACAATTCATTATGAAATAAAGTGAGAAGTCAGAATTTAACAACTCTCCATACATCCAGCACAATTTTGTGTAGATGACTTCAAAAGGATAAAATGCTCACCAGAATCGACAATGATTTCCCCAGCCAATGCATGCCCCAAGCCAAACACAATGATGGTCAAACTGAAGAACACATCTATCACAATCATGGCAATGCTTCGCTCGTGGAGGCTGCAATTATGGCAAAGAAAAAAAGTAAACAACAACCAAATGCTACCATAATGGTGAAATAGAGTTTCTTGAAAAGAAAAGAAAAGAGCATGTCTGTAACAACACAGCTCCATCAGAAAATTCATAATTTATGCAGTCAAATGATGGTCAAAATACCAACATCAGGAGAAATAAGACCACAGAGCAGGAAAAGCAGGATGTCTGGAAATTGGCTAAATTTCTACAGAGGTTTAAAGCATCATCAGTTAGGACCAAGGTTTTTACTCAGCAACCTAATGCAACCTCATGTTTCTATCAAAATTATTGGAAACAGAACATTAGTTACTTTTTTAGGACAAATTCCCGCAAAATGTGTGAATTTTTAGTTCAATGCAAGAGAAGGAAAAGTTGTCCATGAAGGACATTGCAGTGAACTTTGACAGGTTAGTGATGGGTAAGTACTTCATATGATCTCTGATCATTTTTCTTCTGCATATTCATTTGTAGATTGATGAGATGATCATTTAATATAGTCTATCAAATATTGGAAAAAATAAAACAGCAATAGAGAGAGCAATTTAAGTGCAGTTAAACTTCAATGTTTAAGGGGGCATTGCACCAAATCTTGGGCTTGAATTCACAGGGGTGTATGTTCAAGTCTTGGGGACCAACTGATTTGTGCAAAAATGCTGAAGGATAAAACACCATCCAAATTCTCCATCCAGAACTTTTCAAGGGGCTCATAGTTAAGTAACTGCCTCCATGAGAAATAATTGGGAACAAAAATTCATTTAGGCACTATTAGAAGCTCCACTCACCCTAAATAAGTCGACCTTCTTTCTTATATAATCAATAGAACAGTATGAAAGCACATACTTCTAGATTTAAGCATTCTAGAGTTGGAATGAGATTTTAATTGATGCAACTGAGTGTATAACACAAACTAGGATGTAAACATGAGATAAGAAATACCTGTTCAACATTGCAAAAGGAACATGTCAAAGTTCTGTGAAAAAAGGCAAAGTAGTCAGTAGTAGAGTATGTTAGTTTTTAAATAGATACAGAACAACTGTATCTTCTTTTACCCTTTGTAATCATCACATGAAATCATATAGAAATGAACTCAGTGGCACTACAATCTATTCAATTTCCTGATTTATACCTCTGCTAAGATTTTGTTGAACATCATGTTATCAAATTGAAGAAAACAACAGAAATTAATAATGGGGGGACTTAAAAACTTCATCATCTTCACTTTTCAAGACCTTATGTCCAGACCTTTTGCATCAAATCACATAATCTTCTAAATTCAAGACTCCGGATACAGTTAAGATTTCGTCTAGGCATTGGCACTTTTTGAACAAACGAAGTTCTTTTTACATCTAAAGTTATCTCACTGCCACTCCAGTCAAGAACAAGCAATGACTGTCTTTGGTCAAGTGGATAACAATCCAATCATCATCTAAGAGGTATCAATACACTAAAGCCAGCCAATCATCTTGTGACACAACAGACCAACATGCCAAAGGAAGGGATTCCTGCATGTAGCCAGCATTCATAGTTGTCATTGATTAAAACATTAAGCACACATATCTGCAAAGCACTTGCATACCTAACAGACGTTCCAGGTGGATACAAGTCCAGAACAAGCTTTGTCCAAGATGTAACATTACTTCCTGGAATATTTCTTTCTGACTGACTTCCTTCCACAGTAATAGCCAAGCTACCATTTTTGCTTGAAGCAGGCTGTCTTTGCTTAAACATTATAACAATTAATAGTCAGAGAGATCAATCTGAATGCAGTTCCACTCCAGTTTATTTTAATTAGTGTTATTTGCAATAATTTCCTATTAAAAGAAACTTCAAAATCAGGGCTTACTTGGACATCATTGATGCCTTTCTAAATAAAGAACTTTTCTCATTCACATCCCTCATTGCATCAAGGACATAGCTGAAAGTGTTACAAAAATGGGGAAGAAAACAAAACAACAGAGGAAGAGAGAATATTAGGCAAGTAGTTATGTAAATCACAGAAACTAATGAAATATATTACAGAAATTATGAGTTCTAATCACAAGTCAGATTGATCATAAGGCATTGCAACTCCATCGAAATTTACCCGGGAGAAGAACATGATGTAACAAAGTATTGAATCAATGTTGCAACAAACAGCAACAGATATAATCCAGTGTAGGACCTGAAGGGAAAAAAAATGGCAAATAAATTCTTCAACGTTATGCTACATTGCACACTCATGTTAAAGCAAAGATGAGAACCATACCGAAGAAATTTAACAAATTTTAAAAACACATCAGTAGTTACACCCTCCTTGCATAGATTCGATAACATCCACTAACAATCACATAATTATCCACTCTATTTACCATAATATTTACCTAAAATTCCCATCACAAAGTAAATATAGAAAACACCCTTTGATTACCATGCTAACATATATAAACATCATAGGTTTGTGAACATCATTCACAGTGACTAATTAAGAATCTTGAAATTCCTAAATTTCCTCTCATTGTCAAAAGAAGGGAAAAAAAGGGCCTAATTCACCTAGCATTTCCCAACCAACTTTATAATTTCACCTTTTTTTGCGCGAACTTGCAAATTATCTTGCTGAAACACTAATCAATGTTAGCTATTGACTGTAATTAATTCATTTTACCTCAAAAACTCAATTCATTAAATTCTTTTGACCAATTAACTTCCTAATCCAACATCACTCATATGATCATAACAAGCCACCTTCAACTACATTTTCAATAATTCAATAACCCATTACAAGTTACTCCAGCAATCCAATTCAATCAACAAAACCAAAAGGTAACAAACTTTAACTTTTTATCTCGATCATTACTCTCAAAAAAGAAAGAAAGAAACAACATACCATGGCTTTTGTTTTGTTTTCTCTATTAAATCACTGTCAAAAAGAAAGAGAATGCCCGCATATACAATATGCAACAGCACTAATGCTGCTTTCAACCCCAACGAAGATCTCCTTGCTACACAAACAAAATGACACAATTAACCACAAAAACAAAAGAAACCCTTTATTTCATTTCTGATTTTCTATCACAAAGGCACCTGGATCGGCAAGGCAAGGAACAAAACGGTGGCAGAAATTGAAAATCGACATGGAAGCTAAAAAAATCATTAATTGAGAAAAAGTAAAGAAAAAAGACTAAAAAGAATTCTGGAAATTAAGAGAGAGAGAGAGAGAGAGAGGAAAGCAAAAGTGATGGTTATCTAAAAAAGGACTGATTTTGAGAGAAAAATATGTAGAATTAAAAAAGAAAAAAATAAAAAGATAGGGAGAATGGGAGAAATGATAATGTTGCCCAGTTAAAACTAATTAGGACCTCTACGAGAAGAGAAAGAGTGCGGATTCTTAGGTCTCCGACTTTCAGTAAGGAGAGCGCTAAGGAGAAGGATTCCGGGAATTAAAGTCTATTCAATTCATGGGGTTGACCAGTTGCTGTAGTGGCAGTAGCTTGATTGGAAGTTTTACTGCTCATGAATTATTATTTATCACATTTTTTATAATTTCAGATTTTATTAATTAGCCTATGAGTTAATATAATTAATTTAAATTTATTTTATTTATTTTTTATTAAATTATACTAGTTTAATAATTTGAGAATAATGTTTAATAAATTAATTCAGTATTTTTTGTGTTTTATATTTAATTATTTTTTAATTTTATTATTTAATTTTGAATGGGTTGAAATTAAACTGTTTAATTTATTTTAATTTATTTTTTATAAAAATATCTTACCTCACAGTCAAGAAAATGGATTTTAACATTTAAATTCTAATTAAATATTATTAGTAAAATATTATTTTTATAAGTTATTTGAATTATTTTTTGAAATAGTAAAATTAACCAACTTATATCGGTACCCCTAGCATAATTTTTATTATCATTAAGAATTTTTAAAAAATATATATATAAATACACGAAATATAATAAAGATAATCTACTCATAAAACTATTGATTGAGCTCATAAAAATTTGGACCAATGATAAAATCTTAAACCAAGAAAGTCAAGGTTTTAACTGCTTTCTGACACGATGAATCTTTTCTTTCCACATTTCTTGGTCTTCGGACAAGAGAAGAAAGATTGTAGGTGTATGTATACATACCAGTAAACCAAATTCAATAGCCTTTCTTTTCTTTATTTTTTTTTATTGTTATCTGTTATTGTTAATAAACATATTTATAAGGATGAAGAATTACTACTATTTGATAATTACCATGTAATGTAACTTTTAGTTTTTTTTCCTTGATTATTTTATTAATATAAATAATATTATAGATGCTCAAATCCCTTTTTTCCTTCAAGGAAGCTGAAGATGATTCATTTATAATTATTATTCTCACTTTTGGGTCTTAGTTGAGGAAATTAATTTTCTCAATTAACAGTCTCATCTTCTTCTTTATGAAGCCGATAGGATCCGACGCGCACATCAGTGAAAAATATGACCAAATTATTTTATTTTTTTTTCTCCTTGGATACTCACTCAAGCGAATCAGCTCAAATTAGTGAACACAAGAAAAAAATGGTCAAGAAAGTTAAACAACACCAGGTTTTTGAACTTATCATGGCTTTAGACATCAAAGTAGCATCGTGCTCGACATTTTCTAAGACACATTTGCAAGTTCTGAGCTCGCCAGTTTGCTTTGCGTTTGACATGGCTGAAAAGATGAGTTTAGATATTTGGGCCATGCTTGTTCCATTTGTCTGATTCGCTGTTAGGTCTATCTGCCCAATTAACCAGAGACTGGTAGCTGAAAATTTTGTATGTATATCATTGCAGGCTGGAAATGGGGACACTGACAGGTTCGCTGATTAAAACTACACCTCTACTTCCAAACTGGTCATGACAGACTTATAATTATCATATGAACTTTGTAAGAAACACTGTTACAGATTGACAAATTCCGTTTGTCAAATCAAATGAATGCATAAAGTATTGTCAAACGTCCTGTTGAGAGACAAATGTAAGTGGTTTTTTTTTTTAATTACTTTGGCAGTGCAAAGAAACAGAAGAAATAAGCAAAAAGTGTAGACAGAATGAGAAAGAAAAGGAAGAAATATTCAAGATATATGTAAATTTTCCACAGCAAACAGATATAATAATAGTCCGAGAAATCAAAATATTCCATAAATGTGGCTATATATAACAGGGCCTGCTCCTCCTTTTAAAGAATACAATAACTTTTATTTGTCATGAATTATGCTTTTTATCTGTGCGTGATTTGGGATTGAATCTCCACATAATTTCGTTATGTAAATCAGGGAAAGTCTTGCATGAATTATACAGCGTTATTGCACGTTGTTTATGACAAAGTTCTATTATTTTCACTCTACAAGAAATGTGTGCCTGCGCGTGGGGGTCTCTTAAAAGCTCTTACTTAAAAGAGTTAAAAACATAGTAATTAATAACTCAATATATATGTCATGTTTTTGGATTATATATATATATAATTGAATGAGTAAATGTTCTTGGATATGATTTATGCTAATAAAAAATCTTAAATTTAGGCCTAGACTAATAAATTAAGGATAAACATTATCGATTTAATTGTAAAGAGAATGAATTAAATTGAGTTATATAAAGTAGAGCATGGTTGATTAATGAAAGAACACGAAGAAATTCAAAAGGGGGAATTACACTTGCCTTTATAGGCTTATTCGGCTAACAATGGAGAAAAGAAGAAAATATGATTTGAATTTTATTAACAAATTGATATGTTTTTTATGTATATTTGGTAGCTTATATTGACTTTTTGTGAAGAAATAATTAAAAGGGAACCTAACTAAGGAAAGTGGCGTCTTATGTTTCGTACTAGAAAGAAGAAAAAGGGCTTGGGTTAGTTTGTATTAATTGAATAAATGAATGGATAAGGTGTTGATTAAAAAAATGATAAAGGAACTGTTATGTTATCATTGTTGAAGAGATTAGGCTTGATAAGCTTTCGGGGTAAATGAAATTGATTTAATTGATTCTTCAAACATGTTTGTTTACGTGGAAAGGTAATAAATCATGTATAAGTTGTGTGTACTGAAAAGAAAATAAACCCTCCTTGTTTAAAGGAAATTTAGCCTAAGGTTGAAAATAAGAAAAAAATTGGAATGTTTTAATTGTTTGGATGCTTATATTAGATTAGATTGTGCTAGTTGAAATTTTAATTGTTTGGATGCTTATATTAGATTGTGCTAGTTGAAGTAATTGAGATTTGAAAATAAAATCATTTCAATAAAGGTTAGAAAAGGCTACTAAAGAAATGCATATAATACTCCAAGAGAAGATATATGACTCCTCTAAACACCACCTTTATAAAAAAAAAATTACAGCTATTAAAAGAAAAGATTGTGTTTAATATCTACCTTCTATAGTGTCACCTTCACGCACATATACCTTCTCCTCTAAACACCACCTTTATAAAAAAAATTTACAGCTATTAAAAGAAAAGATTTTGTTTAATATCTATCTTCTATAGTGTCATCTTCACACACACATACCTCCAAGAAGTTTTGTTTGTTTCATAAGGATAAATAACATGATATAAAAGATTGCTTCACATTATAAAAAGAGATTGAGAGGTTGATAACCAAGTGTTATCCAAAGCAATTTATTAAAAGGCATGCCCATTTTGAAAGTGACAGAGAAAAGCCCAACCAACCTGCCTAAGCCCCACCTGAGATTAATATAATTCTAAGTAGCACTTTAGCTAAGGGTACTTATAATGGCAAGAGAAAGTATAAAAAATATGTCTTCACAACGGCTCGTCAACAAAAACTATGATATAAGCTTGTAACTTTTACTTCATAAGATGGAGAGAGGGTGACTTACCCCGATGAGGATGCATTGGTAATTTTCATAGTTCTAGCCAATCATCAAGTCTACAAGGTATTAATAGATGATGGGAGCTTAATTAATATCCTGTTTAAAGATGAGATCTTTTATATAGGGATAGATCCTTAAAGGATGTCTCATGTAAAAAACTTATTTAATTGGGATTAAAAGGTCAAAAGTGCTAATAAAAGGTGTTTTAAAGATCCCAATCACAATAGACACTTACCCTAAGTGTTTTACCTTTCAGTAAATCTTTATGGTAGTAGATATAGTTCTGGCCTATAACACCATAATAAGAAGACCTCTCTTACATATGATTAATACAGTCATAAACAAACAATATATGTTCTTGAAATTCCATACTCAAAAGGGGATGGTTATCGTCAGAGGAAACCAAGGGGCCTCAAGACATTGTGTGTCTATATGTTTGAAAGGTAAGAGGTCTTTATCTTTAGACCATCAAAATCCCCTAAAGAAGAGGGTAGAGGTTAGAAATGAGGTCACAAAGTAGTTGAAAGAAATGTCTTTAGGACATGATGAGGGGCTGTCACCAAGATAGTCTTAACCTTATAACCACCTCAATAACTATTATTAACAAATTTTCTCTTCACCTGTAAGATCAACTTTGCTTTCAACACTTTAGATATGTCAAGGATCATCCTAGATATATATGTTACAAACTTCAAGTTAATCTAATTTTCCCTTATATTCTATAGAAAAAGAAAAATTTTGAGTGGAAAGACAACAAGCAATAACTGTAGAAGTGGATAAATTATTAGTTGTTAGGTTTATTCATGAGATCATGTATCTGAATTGGTTAGGTAACGTGGTAATGATAAAGAAAAGCACCAGAAAATAAAGGATGTGTGTGGACTTCACCGACCTAAACAAGATCTGTCTAAAAAATAGTTTTTCTCTCTCAATGATTGACAAACTAGTGGACTCTACAATTGACTTTTTTAGAGTGTGTTTGATATTGCGGTAGCTGTTATAGTTATGGTTTGAAAAAAGTTGTTTTATAAAAAATACTTTTAGTTGAGGTTGGTTTGAAAAAATAGGTGTTTGGTTAAAACTGTAATTGAAATTGAGGTTGAAGAAAAAATAGTTTAATGTGTTTGATTAATAATGCTTTTAAAATTGAGGTTATAAAATAATTTTAAAATATATATTAATATTGATAGTTTAAAATTTAAATATTTTAGAATTAATTACTCCTATTACATCATGACATAAAAAATACTTTTTATTATTCCATTAAACTATTTATAATTCCATTACGTACAAAATTCATCCGATAAGAACTATAGTTTTTATAATTTTTTGAGTGAAGATAAAATATTATCAGGCATAAAATTGATATTACAGTAGAAGTAAATTTAATTCACTTTATACTAATATTTTTTTAAAAAAATGTTAAATCACTGGAAAAAAAAATGTGAACAGTGCAAGAGAATTGCACTGTTCACATGCTCCACTGTTCAGTGAATAGTGGAGTATGCCTTCCCTGTTCACTGAACAGTGAACACATGCCTCCACTGTTTAGTGAACAGTGTATCATGGTTGAATTTAAGAGCCACGCAAGAAAGCAACATTTTTCTGCTTTCCATCTTCCTACGTTTCGTACGCAATTTATTATGGGACCATGCACAATAAGTAGCTGTTTTTTGTTAACCAAACATTTACTTCGTGCGTTTTTGAAAAAACACAAACTCTAACGCGTAGCCAAACGACTTCTTAAGCTTTTTGGATGTTAATTCAATGTACCGTCAAATCCTTATGTATCTAAAAAATGAGAAGAAGACTTTTTTCATTACAAAATGATAAACTTTTTACTAGAAGACAATTTCATTTGGCTTGAAAATCACAGGGTCCACTTACTAGCAAATGGTCAATAAAGTGTTCAAACACCAAATTAGAACAAACATGAAAGCTTATGTGGATGAAATGCTAGTGAAAAACATAACTTTTGAACAACATTTAAAGGTTCTAGAAGATGTTTTTTTTCCTGTTTTTAGTAAATGTTAGATGAAGCTAAATCCTTTCAAGTGTGTATTTCTTATCAGAAGAGGAAAGGTTTTGGGTTTTCTAACAAGCAGTAATGGAATAGAAGTCAATCCTAAGAAGATTCAGAAAATACTGGATATTACTCCTCTTTGAAAGGTTAAGAATGTTTAATGCCTCACTGGTAGACTAACCTCCCCCAGTATATTCATATCCAAGTTAAAAGAACACAACCTACAATTCTTCAAAATTTTGAAGAATATCACAAACTTTAAATGAACATCAGAGTGCTAGAAAGCTTTCGAAGAGGTTACAGTTTATCTCATATCTCTTAAGATCTTGTCACATCCAAAAGAAATTGAGAGTTTATTCCTTTATCTTGGTATTTTTTACTAGGCACTTAATGTCATGTTGGTAAGAGAAGAAGATGACATATAATACTTGGTTTACTATTCTAGTCAAACTCTTCATAATGCTGAAATAAGATACTTGAAAGTGAAAAATATAGTCTTAACTTTAGTGAACACCTCTAGAAAGTTAAAATTGTACCTCTAAGCTCATCAAGTTATGATATTAACAGACTAGCTTCTATGACAAATTCTCCACAAAGTATACATGTCTGGATAACCAATAAGGTGAAAAATTAAATTAGAAAATGGACTTCTACATCACAAGGCTCCACAAAGTATACATGTCTGGATAACCAGTAAGGTGAAAAATTAAGTTAGGAGAATATAGACTTCTACATCACAAGACCAACTATTAAAAAGTAAGTCTTAACAGAACTTATAGTTGAATACTCTTCTAAGAATGATCTCTAGGACAAGTTTATTCCAATAGTTGAACATTAGATCCCCTTAGAAAAAACTTTGATCCCCTCGTAATCAATACAATTGATCCCACCTTTAGAATTATATATTGATAAATCTTCCAATTCTATAAAAAGTATTTATGAGCTCTCATCAGCAAGTCTTTGATTATGGAATTCAATTTGAATTCTTAGCCACTAACAATGATATTTAAAATCAGAGACCCTACTTTAACAAAATACTTGCCAAAAATTCAAGAGCAACTCTCTAGGATAGATAAAGATAAAGAAATTCTAAATGATCGTATTTCAAAAGAAAGAATGGAAGGATAGATTTCTTGTTCAAAAATCATTGACTTTATCGTCAAAAAATTCCTAAATCCCATCAAAAGAGACTATTTTGTAATTGTTGAGTTTTATATCACCAATCATCAATTTTATAAATTCTAAAAAAAAAATGACATGAACATTTAATCACTCTTTATATAAACACTCTAAGAACCCTCCTTGGATATATTAGATTTTAAGATATCATCACTATTAAAGGTTTTCAAACTGAATAATATATAAGGTTTAAACTCAAAGAAAAAAAAATTTGTAAACACACACAATAGTCTAGATATAAAATTTTAATTCAGAGGCGAAGGTATCAAAATAAATTATATAAAATATAAGCTCCCTCTCGTGATTAAAGATTATTTATAGATGGTGGAACAAATTTTAGTCCTACATTTTTTAAACAACGGCGAAGGACAAAACTAAACTTGTATTGATATCTTTTATGCATAGAAAAAACACAAAATTGTATTTCTTATTTCACAGTTCGATTTTAATTTGTCCCGTTTGCATCCATAGCATAGTCTTTTCCAATCAACCTTATTAATTGCAGTTTAATCTTGTTCATTCAATGCTATCTGCTGATAAAATACCTCCTAATATCCTACTTGCTAAAATGTACGGGGGACCATGTTAAGATCTGCTTATTCATCAGCTGGCATTTTTTATATTGGGAATATGAATAATTAAAAATTGATAATTAATAAAATAATAAACTCACACACACAATCGGCAATGAAAAACGCAAATACAAGTTCCCGTCAGAGCTTTTGTATTGGGAAGCATATTCTCGTGAAAATCTTGAATGCAAGCTGGGAGATGGTGGAATCAAACACCAAGACATATATTTCGTTACTAGCAAGGACGGAATCAAACATAGAATCTCAGGTGCATGAAAACAGTCCATGAATTGTAGCCGCTTAAATCAACCATTAAAATTAAGTACCTATATTTTAATTTTTTTCTTTGGAATATGTGACCTTGGAGAAGATCCATTTTGTTGTATTTTATTTTGCCAGATGCCAATGGATCGAGTCATCCCTTTCTTTGTGAGGAGGTAGGTTTGTTTTTTAAAATTATAATTTCGTTTTTTAATCTAAAAGGAGGCTATATGAATTTAGATGTAGATGAGTCGTCCATAAAATTTGATTAAAAAAGGAACTGCTCTCTGTGTTTGAAAGCTTACTCAAGAATACCCTAGTCATTAACCAAAAAAAATCTTAAATTTTTAGAAATTGGCATAAAAGAGAAAGATGCATCAGTTCAAAGAATATAGTTCCAGATACAGTTTGATTCCGTGGCTAGAACAATCCGCCAGCCTTTTGTTTTATAATCCTAATTACCAAGAAAATGAGCAACATAAAACCTTACTATCTTGTCCACTCCTAAGGTCAGTTGCTATATAATAATTATTTGCGACGTCCATGTTCATAACACAATCACTTAAAGTAGGAGAAAAAGATTTATTGCACAACCAATGACAAACAGAAACACTTCATGCTTTTATTTTCTTTCCTTATTGCTGGCCAATCTGGCCTTTCACCCGGCTGATGCTGCTGTACCAGCCATATTTGTATTTGGTGACTCAACTGTTGATGTTGGTACAAATAATTTCATACCCGAGTGCCGAGGAAAGGCGAACTTCCGGTACTATGGGATTGATTATCCCGGTTCGGTGCCTACCGGAAGGTTCAGCAATGGCTATAATTCTGCTGACAGTATTGGTATGGATCGACTATTTGAAACTATTAAACAAAATTTGCTACTAATTCAAAAAAAACAGAAGAAGAAGAAGCAAGTGGTACTTGAGAGCACAGATAGTTCAGCAAGTTTAGCAATCTTCTGAAATGCTAGCAATTCTTTCAGATAGTTTAGCAATCTTCTGAAATGCTAGCAATTCTTTCTTTCATAACATAACGAGAACTTTTTTAACATTTCAGAACTTCATTTATTGTGACATAGAAATATTTATAGCTAATGATCAATGTTTGCTTGGACAGCTCAGCTCTTTGGTTTTAAGAAGAGCCCGGAATCCTTCTTTTATCTTCTCAATCAAACATCGAGTTTCAAGCACAACATACGATGTGGTGTCAATTTTGCATCGGGAGGTTCAGGGATTATCGACACCACCGGATTCCAATTATTTGTAAGCCTTAATTTCTGTCATTGAAAAACTGTTACATTTGTGTCATCTTATTTAGTTTGTTTCTAAATTTACGTCATAGGGTAGTAACTAATGAAATTCATTTTATAATAACTTTCCAGACGAAGGTCGTGCCGATGAGAGAGCAGATTCAACAATTTTCAACAGTCTGTGGAAATCTCACAGAAATATTGGGTGCAGAAGCTGCTGCTGATATGCTATCTAAGTCATTGTTTCTCGTCAGTGTTGGAGGCAATGACCTCTTTGAATATCAGCTAAATAGGTCTAAGAATTACCCTAATCTGCCTGAGGCGCAAGAGCTGCTACGCATTCTATCATCAACATATCAAATTCATCTACGGGTAAGAAATTGCATTTCCAGGCGATGCAAAATGTCTCACTACTTATGCCACAATGTTTCCAAAACCGTCTGCAATCATTCCACTTACTGATGCTTTTGACAGGCATTAACGGCAAATATGAAGATGATTTTATTCAAGCCTTGATTCTAAATCTATCTCTAACTCCCTTAAATTGTTTTCTAAATATTAGAAGAAAAAATTGATTATATCAATTTGGCATATATCGTGGCAGAGTTTGTACGACTTAGGGGCTCGGAAATTCGGCGTTGTAGGCATCGCACCAATCGGATGCTGTCCGCTAGAGCGTGCTCTTGGAACTGGTGATTGCAACAAGGAAATGAATGATTTGGCTCAAGCATTCTTCAATGCCACTGAGATCCTCTTACTAAATTTAGCCTTTCAAGTTCAAGACATGAAGTACTCTCTTGGAAATCTTTATGAGATAGCTTATGAGGTCATTAATGACCCACGATCCGCCCGTAAGTTTTTCATTCTAACAAAGAATTTTATCAAAAATGCTCTAAGCACTACAAGAAATCACGTCTAAGTTGACAAGTAGAGCTGACAACCTTCAAGTTTTTGTCATTTTTAGCTCTAAGACAATAAAATACGATAATTTGTCACATTAAAAATTATAGTATTTTCTTAATTTAATCATCCTGATCATTTCTCAGGTTTCAAGGAGGCGCAAACAGCATGCTGTGGGAATGGAAGCTACAATGCCGAATCCCCATGTAATCTAGATGCAAAGCTTTGTCCGGATCGTCGAGAGTACGTATTCTGGGATGGAATTCACCCAACTGAACGAGCAGCCAAATTAGCAGCTCGGGCCCTCTTTGTTGGAGGAGCAAAATATGCAACACCTGTGAATTTTAGTCAGTTGATAGGGGATTAATATCCTGATACAACTAATTAATAAAATGCAATAATATGAGTTGTATCAATGATGAAGAAGATCGATGATCCTTCGCCAAATCCGGAATGTTAACAATCCCACTTTAATTATCCTATTTCAATAAAGAACTGTTACTTTCTATATTTTTGGATCATTGAACTCTTTATTTTTTCAAAAAACAAAACACGAAAGAAATATGTCATAATTAACAAATATTTAGGAGAAGATTTAGCAGCAATCATGTGCCGCAATTACGTATATTTATGGCGATTTTCTATAATATCTATAGAATAAACAAGTCAAATGACACCATCCTAAAAAAGGAAAGAAAAACAAACAACATGAGAAGAAATGGTCACATTAATGGCTTCATTTAAATGCCTTTTAAAAAACAATTGTGTTATAGTTACTGTCTAGCTAAAACAAAAGATCATAAGAGTCAACAAAATATTAGTATCATTTAACGTTTTTTATTATTATTATTAAAAAAGCCCTTGACAAGAAATTAAAACGTCATTTAATAAGTTAATTTTTTTTAATTTCTCATCTATTTGTCCTTCACATTTGGAACAACACAGAAAGTAGGTTTGAGAACCAAGGTCTTTGTTTGTCGTGGATATTTTTTTTATTTTTTTGTCTTTGTTTGTCGTGGATATTTGAAACATTGAATTGTTGAATGCATGGAGGCAAGTGAAGATCCCAAAGAACTTACTAGAGAATACTTTTTTCTTTCCTTTCTTTTTCTTTTTTCCTTTCCCTGTTTTCAGAGATGAATATAGAGCATTCAAGAATTTAGGAGAATATATTTATAATAACTGAAATTTGAATGTATAAAATCTTGAAATCACTCGACTTGCCGCTGAGAAGAAAGCAAATTTAATTTATCATCATAACTCTAAAAATTCTTGAATGCAAGCTAGCTAGGAGTAATATACAGTGAGACAGCGTAGGCTAAATAGACATGATCATACATATCGTTACTAACGAAGATGGAATTAAACATAGAAATCCAAGTTGATCGAAGCTGAAATCTGTAAACAAAATTGCTTATAAACTCTCGCTCAACATGCAAGTATATTTTAATTTTTTTCCTAGCTAGAACACCTTTGATCGAAGCTTGGATTAGGTGAGAGAAGCATGACATAGGTGATTATAGATAACTTCTGGAGGTAGATGATTGGTTTAGGACTTTATTATTGAGAGATGTAGTAGGTATTTAGAGATGTTTCAAGTGAATGTTTTTTAAAGTGTTTTTAAATTTAAAATATATTAAAATAATATTTTTTATATAAAAATTATTTATAATATAGTATATTAAAATAACATGAAAACATACAAAATTAATTTTAAATAAAAAATAAAAAATTTTAAAATGCAAAAATAACATAAAAATAATTGAGAATACAAAAATAAAAATCTAACGGCAACATTTCCTCGGAAACATGTGCTCCACTTTGTTCAGTTTTTTATTTGCATATTTAATATTAACTTGGAAATCCCAATTGATTGAGTCATCTTTTTCGTATTGTAGGAGTATTAACTACATCGTTTTCTATGGATTTGTACAAGTGGAATATATATATATATATATATATACATATATATATATATATATAAGGAATATATGGTGATTCATAGATGGTTCTATGACTAAGAGAATCCGCCATGTCTTAGTTTGACCAGTTTAGGACAATAAAAACATAGACTTACTCTCTTGTCCGCTCTTAAAGTTATTTGTTAAAAATATATGGGAAACTTCAAAAAACTAAAGTATTTTTATTGGCATATTAAATTCTCATAAATTATACTTTATATATTCTAGCTACCAATAACACTTAAGAAAAATGATGAAACGAAAAAAAAAAAATATATATATAATATATATATATATATATATATGATATTAAAAAGGTGTTTGGGTCCGTTGCTGCTGCTGCAGTCGGTATCAAAAATTATTTTAAAGTGTTTGGTTACTACTGACCATACTTTTTTTACGTGGGCCCCCCTTTAAAACTGAGGTTAGACCTCAGTTTTTGAAAAGCAAAAAATATTTTTTTTGTTGTTGTTGTGTTCTCCTCTCTCTCACCAACACTGTATAATTTTAATTAACATTGCAAAATTTTCCCGTTGGAGAGCCCATTTTCCCCTCTTTCCTAATTCGTTTTGATTTTTTTAGCCTTAATGACGATTCTGTTGAACACCTTATCCTCATCCAAGATCCTTTCCAAACAATTCAAGTGGTCTGAGTTCACCATGTGCTTTGATTCCATTGGATCCTTTCCAAAAGTTTCCCCTAGTTTTTCTTTTAGCCCATCGATGTTGAGGAGGCATACATCTTTTTTTGCCCATTATCGAATAGCCATCTTTTAATTAACAGTAGCTATGCTCTCTCCTTCTAGTTCTAGGACAACTGCTGTAAAATACTTCGTTGCACTGGTAATTACATCCTAATCTTGTGTTGTTTTTAGGCCGAGGGAGAAAGAAAACGAAGAAGAGGCAAATGGAGAACTGAAGGGAAGAAAGGATTTGGTGCTCTACATGGTGGTGGTTGGTTCTGAAAATTTACAGATTTTTATCTGTGATTGAAAACGATGCCCTTTAAAAACAAGTATAAATACAAATTAAACATGCTTGGTTTTCATTGGTTGGTGAAAATTCAGACAAGTTTTTATGTAATAATGGCAACAAAATATATATTGCTTATGCTATTATAATTTATTTTTATAAAGCTTTTTTATTTAGTGGTTATATTTAGAGATAATTTTTGTTAGAGATAATATATATATATATATATATATATATGTTTATTTAAAAAAAAATTAAATATGTGGATGTTTTGTTGTATCAACGACACTATATAACTATATTAGAAAGAGATCGCAAGATGATGAGATTTTTTCCGAGTATAATCGTGATTCCAATTTCATTACCTGATATTGTACCTCGCTCAGCTATTCAAAAATCATAGAGGCCTTTACGTATAGGATTTGTATGCGATAGAATTGAAACCACAACCACAAAAACAACCACAATACCAAATAGACTCTAATAACCCAAACATGAAAATCTGATCTAGAAACACAATTATTCTCTCTTCATCGAAAAGAACAAATGACGATACCTTTCCCTTTAGATGAGATAGGTAATTGCAAAATAGTAGTAATTAACAATATTTTGTGATTTCATACGCACAACAATGAATTTCCAATTAAGGTAAAATTATTATTAGAAGCTCAATTAAAAGTTATAGAAAAACCCTAACCCTAAATATCGATTTTTAAATAATATATAAGTTAACTATCGTGTTACCAAACTTTTGAGCAATTTGACCTTGATCTAAGTTGATATAATATTATAGATAAATTTCTTGATTTTTTTTGGTTTTCTTATTTCAATAAAAATATATTCAATTCAACAACCTTCTAAAACTGAAACTTCTAATATGAAATTTCAATTATACATAAAAACTAGCAACTATTGTATGCTAAGCAATTGTGATCTAAGTTTTTAGTTAGTTTATTTTTATATTTTTTCCCTTTTCAACTTTATATTTTTTATATGTTTCTCTATAATTTTGATAAAAAGGTTTAATAAATAGCAAAATATTTTTGGTTAATTCAATCCATGTATCTCACACTAATTCATGTCCACACACTAGATAATTGATTTACACTATGATATGGGCTGGATCAATTTTTTTTAATGTAAAAAAACATTTAGATATTACTAATATTTTTTTAGTGAAAAAAATTTAAACTATGTGATTGCTAATTCGATGTAACCCAGTTGATTTTCCAACTCCAAAAGCAACTTGGATGACAAATAAAAACATCATTTAACTAAAAATAAATAAATTTAAAATGATATTTTTTTTAATATTAGGATAACAACATATTAGATTAAACTGAGTCAATTTGGATTAACATATTAAATTGTATCTAATTTCCTATAGAAAACAAATCAAAACAAATTATAAAGTCTAATTTCCAATCAACTCAATATTGAAGAATGTAATTGAAAAAAAATCAATCAATTAAAAAAAGATCTAAAACAATAACCCGAGTTAACTTGTCAAACTCACGATTTAAGTCATAAGTCCAAGATAAACTTTTTTTAAAAAAAAAAAATTACAAAGTTCAATTCTCAATCAGTTAAATGTTAAAGAATAAAAGTAAACAAATCAATTAAAAAGAAACATACAAAATGATCCAAATTCAATCCACCAAACTCATAATCTTATTCATGAAACTGAGATATAATCTCATAGAAAAAAATAAAACAAGAACTTAATTTAACCCGAATTAACTTGCTAAATCCACAACTTTATTCATGAGATTAAGATAAATTCATATAGAGTAAATCAAAATAAATTATGAAGCTCAGTTGATTATATCAAACCAAATGCTGAACAATAAAATTTGAAAAAACATTTATTAAAAAATAAAACAAAAAACGAGTCAAGTCAATACAGTTTAAAACATTTAAAACTATTCCTAGATCATGAGATTAAGATAACTCATAAAAATCAAACCAAAATTAATCATGAAATCTAATTATCAATCAAACATAATATTAAAAAATAAATTTTTAAAAAAAGTCAATTAAAATAAAAATAAATTTTTTTAAAAAAAGTCAATTAAAATAAAAAAAAAATTAACTAGATTAATCTGTCAAACTCACAACCATGATCATAAGACGGAGACAACCAAATAAAAAACAAATACAATGTTAAAAGACATGAGAATGAGATGGCATCATAGAAAAAAAAAATTAAACAAATAATATGATTTAATCAAGGATAAAACACCAAAACTTGTGGTCTTAATCAAGAGAAGAAGATATCTCCATAAAAAATAAATTAAAATAAATTATAAAATTTAATTTTTAACTGATTTAATATTAAATGATAAAATTAAAAAAGATTTTAAATTAAAAAAAAAAAAAAAACAACCTAAGTCAACTCGAGTTAACTCGTTAAACACTATTCTTGAGTTATAAGATTGAAATAATCTTGTAAAAAGAAAATATAACAAATCATAACGTCTAATTCCTAATTAACCCAATAAATAATGAAATTGGGACAAAAAAAAGTTATATAAGAAAGAAAAAAATCTTAGCCAGCCGGATTAATCGATCAAATCTGCAATTTATGTTATTAAAATGAGATAATCTAATAAAAAATAAATATAATATTAAAAAATAAAAATAAAAAAATATTAATTGAGAAAGAGGAAAAAAAAAAAACAAAGGCAAATGGTTTTTTAAGGCCTCACCAAAACATGCAGGGATAATATTATTCATTGCTATAATACTTTACTGACATGTTTTAGTATATTGTTAACTAGATATGCGTTAGCATCTTGAACTAAGTTTCCTCCCAAGAAAAGATACTAAAAGCTAAAGCATATGCTTATTTTCTGGGTCCACACGTCATTGAGTTTTTTTAAAAGGTATAGGTGTGCTAGGTCATTTAATCTTAGATGCTTAATTTTTTTAATATTTTTTTAATTTAATTTTTTAATATTATTATTTTATTATTTTTTTAATTTTATCATTTTAAATAAAATTAATAGCAATTAAAAAAAAACACATTTAATAGATATGAAAATCCATAAAGAATGAAATTAATATATATATATATATATAATTTTATAAATTATTTTAAATAAAATAAATACTAATAAAAAAATATAAAATCTAGAGAAAAAAATAATTAAAGGGTTTTATTAATGATCAAATTTAACAAATAAAAATAATTAATGGGGGATAAAATTAAAATTAAATTTTAATTTTATAAATTATTTTAAATAAAATAAATATTAATAAAAATTTTAAAGATTAAAATTAAAAAAAAATAAAAGTTCGTATTAATTTTTTTAGGGTCAACATACTTCTCTGAGAGGGGAAAGAAGGAAAAAAAGAAGAAGTTATTAACAACAAATTAAAAAAAAAAAAAAAAAGTATTGTTTGGTTAGGAAAGTACTGCCAAGAGGATTTTATCATCACCTTGAAAGTCACTATTTAACAATGTAAATTAGCCACACTCATCTTCTTCATGTTAATTATTTAAATAATATTATATATTGATAAAAAAAAATGCATCAACGCCTCTTTTAATTTCATTATTACTAAAAAACGAGAATGAAAATACACAAATGTCCTTGCACACCTATTTTGTTTTCTTTACTTTTAAGGGTGAGTTTGATAATTTACTGTGAAATTAATTTGAAATGCCAAAAATATCCTTAAGTCTTAGGAAATGCCATTTTTTTTAAATGAAAAATAAATTATTTTATGGCGAAAAAATATGTGCAGACCAATCTACCACAATGAATTCAGAAATACCTAACAAACCCCCCAGAAAAGACAAAAATACCAGCGTCAAAACCTCGATGGATTTTAGGTTTTTTTTTTTTAATTTACTTGCATGTCATTTAGTGCGTCTTGTCATTTTCCTAGTTGATTTAATATGAATGATCACCGTATGCGTGCAAGTTAATCAAGGTAGAGAATTATTTATGTCGTGATAAATTCACAAATTAAGGATAGGTGGGGCTGGTGTCCGACTTAATTACTGGATGATTTTTTATTTTAATGTGGATTTTGAATTAGTATACAGGTATTTTGATTAATTTTATAATTCTTGAAATTAGTAATTATATAAGTGAGATTTATAAAATTAAAATTAATAATTTATAAAAAATAAATTTAAAACATGTCCAATTAAATTACATCATTTATTATTAAAAATGATTTATTTTACTAAGGCAAGGCATGGTTGATGATAACTATGAGTAAATGTGCTAAGTATTCTTTCTTTATATCGAATAGTTTAACTTATTTGAAAAATTAGGAATAATTTTTTTATTGGAGGGAAGGAATCAATTCAACTATGTTTTTGTCTTTTCTTTGATAAAGTAACAGCTTGAATCCATTCCTAGAACTACACTTATTCTTTTCTTCCTGAACTTGGTCAGTCTCTTGGAATCAGTCAATAAAAATAAATAAATTCTCTTGAATTTAAAACAGCACATCGGCAAAGACATCAAACCCGTTACATGCCACGAGCTTCCTGTCCAAATCCAATGACCGGTCAACGAAGCCCAATGAATGCAGGTCAAGCCGTCTTGGATGACTGGCAATTACTTAACATAGACTTTTAAAGGCCTAGATCAGACAGAAGTAACTCCTTCTCTTTACTCTCTAAATAAAATTTCTAGGAGAGGAAGATGGAGATTGATGGTGGTAGTAGTCATAGCTGGGCTGATCTTCCAGAAGAATTACTGGAAATGATTAGACAACGCCTTGATTCTCGTATCGATGTGTACCGGTTTCGTGCGGTTTGCACGTCATGGAGATCATCAACCTCTCTTTTCTACAAGCAGTCTCCTCGTGTGCCCCTTGAGCTCCCTGAACCAATACGAGCACACGCCTATTTGTCTCCAGTCACAATCTGCCGTGTCGAACTTGTTGATGATAGCGAGGATTCAAGCTCTTCGAGCTCTATGGCCTGGTTGACTAAAGTTGAGGAGTCAACCTATGGAGATATCCAGCTTTTAGTTCCAGTCTCAAACCGCCAATTGAGGACTAATTCTTCAGGCATAATGCCAAAGATGTTGAGCTCGTTGAACTTGTTGAACTTTCGCTTAGTAGAAATAACTAAAGCATGTAGCCTTAAACCTGCTAGTGGTAGTCTTCATGGGATCAATAAAGTTGTGTTGCTTCCATCTTCTACTAATAGGAACACTAATGAGTATGGTGTTCTAGCAATCTTCCATGAAGGAAAATTGGGTTACTGGAGGTTCGATGAGGAGGAATGGAAGTTTATAGATGAAACAAATTTTCACTATGATGATATTATTGTTTACAGGGGACAAGCGTATGTTGTTGATAGATGGGGGACTGTTTATTGGATTGATTCATCTTTGAATTTGATTCAATATTCACCTCCGCTATATGGCTGTGGTAGCCAGAAGAGTTTGGTTGAGTCAGATGGTGATTTTTATGTTGTTGATAGGTTCTTCGACGGAGAAAGGAGAACTTGGAATGATGAACTTCACAGTGATGTCGCGCATCCATATAGGTATCTCCCAATTTGTCAAGCTAAGACGGTCAGTATTAAAGTGTATAAGCTTGATGAAGAGTGGGGTACTTGGGTGAATATAAGCTCGTTAGGGGATAAGGTTTTTGTCTTGGGTAATGAGTGCAGTTTCTCTGTTTCTGCTAAAGAGTTTTCTGGGCGTGAAGGTAATTGCATATACTTCATAGATCCTTTTGATGCTAGTCGCCATGGGGAGTTGAGAGGCCGCGATGCTCGTGTATATGATTTAAGTAGTGGTAGAATTAGCAAAGTAGCAAATTTTCCTGGCCATTCTTGCATGTTGTGGCCACCTTCAAATTTCTATTGTTGAAATCAAGAAGGATGTCGAGACCAGAAGTAACCCCAATAAGGATATAGCTTACAGGATCGATGTTTTAGTTTTGGAAACATTACAGGTAAACTGTGTTCTTAAAATCCATGCACGTACTTGTACCATTTAAATTTTATTGAACATGGTGTTAATGTTGTTAAAGTTGTTAGTGCTTTTTAGTCATTAGATTTTGGATCTGTTAATTATTATTTGTTTTACCTATTCTTAAACCATGTTATTAGGATTAGTGGGTTGCAGTCTCTTATGATTTAATTTTTTTTTTTAGTCATTAGATTTTGGATCTGTTAGTGATTATTTGTTTTACCTATTCTTTAACCATGTTATTAGGATTAGTGGGTTGCAAGTCTCTTATGATTTAATTTTGTAAAAGGCTACTTAAAGTCAATCTAGTTGTTTAATTCAATAAGATCATTCTCTAATCTCTCTGGAAGATTACATGATTTTTTGGTTCTTTGCTGGCATGCTTGCCCGTGCTACTCTGCGGGCTACACGTAACCTAGCTTTATGTAGCCAAAGAATGCGACCATCGTTGGCACTGAAATCTGATTTCTTTAATCACCTGTGAAGATTTACCGAGGAATGCTTAAATCATTTGTAAAAGCGAAGTTATAGAATGATTGACCTTCAATCAAAAACTTGGTGAGTCTTCTTGATCAATTACTATATCCACCATTGACTTCTACATGGAAGGACTCTAAAAGCAGCATGATGGTTAACAAATTTGAACTAAAATTCTTTAGCAGCAAAGCTGTGGTAGAACTTAAAGATGCAAAAGCAACCTTCTAGTTCACGAACAATATATGAATAGTTATGCTGTGGAAGAATATACGTTGAAGGTTACTTATGAAGATCAATCAAGAGGAAGAGGATAAGGAAGTCCCTTACAAAAGTTCTAGAAAAAAAGCATATGAAAATGGAGATAGGGCTCCAAGTTTCTTATGTAAAAATGAGAATAGAGATGTCTTCGATTGAGTTGTCGATCGTCGAACACATAAAATGATCTGCAATCAGTACACATAAAGAGGTCCAAAATCAGTACGCAGATGGTGGTCTGAAATCAGTCATCATCCATTATTAAAATGGTGTAAGTTATATCTAGTGAGAGCGAGAAAGAAAATATGTAAAAGAAATGCTTGGAAACGGGAGGTATATTTGTCCTGACACAACATAAAAATAGAAGCATAAACATTCTTTGAAATGGGAGGTGTCTTTGTTATGCAGAGGAAATGGCAGACAAAAAGTTCATCTAAAGCAGAAATCTAATTGTTAGTGGTGGCTTAGAAAGATAAATGAGAGTAACCTGTTGCGACAAAAACTAGTACGAACATAGAAGGATCCATAAGATCCTCCTCGGATCAGGCTATTCGTTTTTATCAAAACTCAATCCCATGATTCCAGGCAATCCCTTGATTACAGACAATAGCTATAGATGGATATGTTGACTTTGTATGTAAATTCTCTTGCTTTAATATTGCTCTGTAAATTTTATAAATGACACCTGCACCGCCATAAAACCTTGCGGTGGTTTTTCAAACCTTATCATGGTATCAGAGCGAGCACCTCTAAGGATTCACCTTCGTCGATCCAAACGGCCTCTGAAACTTTGTCCCCTGCCCTGTCTTTCAATACCATGATCCACCTCCTGACCAACAAGTTATTATCTTCCAACTTTCTCCTCTGGCGTTGTCAATTGCTGGTATACCTGCAGTGTCAACATCTTCTTGGATATGTTGATGGTTCCATCAAACCTCATCCTGCAACTATCGGTTCTGGTGCCTCTGCCACTACAAATCCAACATTTACTGAAAGGCAGCAGACCGATCAACTTGTACTGAGCCTCCTTCTTGTTTAGTGATGGAAGAAGCCATGTCTGTTGTTGTTGGCCTAACCTCTTCGTATGCATTCTGGTCCACTCTGAAGACCACCTTCATTCATCCTCTTTGCATGGATGATCTTGACAAAATACACTGGTATTTATGTGGACTTGGCTCAGCTTTCTCCACCTTTTCTGCTCCTTTCCGATTGGTATACAGACACCAAAGCCACCGTGCACATGACTAATGATTCTGCTCAGTTGGACAAGTCTGATACGGACACTGGTAAGGATTATGTTATTGTCAGTAATGGTGCCTCTCTTCCCATTTCTCATACTAATACCATATGTCCCTAAAGGATGTCTCAGGGTTCTGCCTGGCTAAACCAAAAATCTGATTTTCATTACTAAACTTAACTCTGATTTTCCTTTTTCTATCACCTTTACCGATGACCGCTTTATTATACAGAATCAAATCACAAGAAGGGGGATGGCAACCGGACAGCTTGAGAATGGTTTTTATGCACTTAAGCGTGGACATCAATCTTTAATTTTCTGCTTTATCTAATAATTGTCCTCGAGCTTCATTCGATGTTTGTCCAAAACGACGGCCGTGTCGTAGCTAACATAGTAATATAACTGAAACTGGTTTAGTGATGCACTTTCACTCATATATCCCTCTGAAATTTTGGGTTGATGCTTTTAGCATGACTGCTTTCACAATTAATCAGTTGCCCTCGTCTACTCTTGATGGCTTGTCTCCTTTTGAGCTTTTATACGGTAAGCCTCCCATTTATCCCCATTTCCTTCCTTTGGTTGCCTTGTATTTCCCTACTCACACAATTATGCTCCTCACAAATTAGCCCCTCGCAGTTCTTCATGTGTTTTTCTTTGTTGTAGTATTAATGTGTTTGTTTTTGTGTTTTAAAAAAAAAATTTATTTTTTTTTATTTTAAATTAATTTTTTTTAATGTTTTTAAATTAATATTAAAAATAACTCTTAAAAAATAAAAAATAAAAAAAATATATATTTTAATATATTTTTGTATAAAATATTTTAAAAAATAATCATAATCAGCCTCTGTTTAGGCTAATATCTTGTAATGGCTTCCGTTATCTTGATCGTTGCGTCCAGGAATGCTATATTTTAATGAACTTAATTACTCTTAAGGGAACTCCTTGCTCTGGGCCCTTGCCTAACTCTCCCGTATTTCTTGACCCCACTACCACCCCAGTGGCCGAATCACCAACTCAGTCCGATCCCATACCACAGTCATGTCTTGTTTTGTGCCTCTTCCTATTTCGCATGCCCCTGATGCCGAGCCTGCTCTCCCTTCGGTGCATGAGCCTTAGCATGCCTCAACTCTTATGCCCACTGGCCCAGATCCTGTCACGAACGTAGCCTCCTCTACAGCCTCGGGTCGGCCTCCTCTAATTGGCACTCGTCCAATAGACTCAGGCTAAATCAGGAATCTTCAAGCCTGTCCACCGATCCTGTTCCCCTCTTTTCTCACCATGCGAGAGCCCAAAGGCTTCAGGTATGCAGCAAAACCTGGATGAAGAAGTTCAGGGCTTTCATAAGAATCATAGATGGGGTCTGGTACCTAAACAGCCCAATAAAAAATGTTATGGGTTTCAAATGGGTTTTTCATGTCAAATACCAATTTAATGACACTGCGGGTTGTTTTGATTTTTTTATTCTATTTAATTTTGAATTTTAGGCTGATTATAATGCATTTTATTGTTAGAAATGAAGTTGCAGAGGTTTATAAGATTTTTTCTCCTGTATTTTAGATAATAATGTTGAGATCTAGGTTTTCAGAATTCAAAAACTTAAACCCTAATTTGTTAATCACCGGAGATATCTTTGATGCCAAAAAAGATGACAAGTAAACAACGATATTTGAATAATTACCTAATTTTGTCATAAATTTTAAATGATATTATTGTATTTCATTGTAATATTAATTTTTTTTTTGAATAGTTATACATGAGCCTGATATGCATGATTTTATAAATACGCATGAAATATCTGTTTTTGAAATTTTTATTGTGAACTTTTTCTATGTTTTTTCTCAACATTATTATTTTTATATTCTTCATACATTGACATCAAACTATTATTTTATTATTTTATTTTAATAAACTGGCTTTTTAAGATTATGATGAGATTTTTCTTTAAAAATATAATTTTTGATAAACAAAAATATATTTTATCAAATAAAAAGAAGAAATGCATTAATAGATGAATGTGATTTTGATTAAAGAGATGTTGTTTTTAGACTTAATTTAAATTGTTAGAATAATTGCTTATAGTTTCTATGCAATAAATAACATAGCTAGAGGAAGATATATTTTATTTTAAGAAAAAAAAAAACAGAGAATTTATATCATGGATGGACTCGTCTCTAATATGAATTCAACTCCGGCAGAAGTGCAGAATTCATGACATCAAACAACAGTTGAATACATGGTTGCTAATTTAGTTCACTTTTCCTTTTTAGCAGAGCCTCTGTTGATGACAACGTAATGTTCGACGTTTAGCATGAAATTGTATGGTCAAGCTTTGTTTCATGGCTTCAGCTAAACTCAAAATCTAACTTGAAACTTGTGTTATTTCACTTATTTGTGTGCGTTTTGTATTTAAATTCAAGAAACCTGGAAGACTTATTTAAGAATTTGGAAATTTGATGACTTGTTTAATTTTTAGTTGTTTGATTTAGGTACTGTATTCTAAACTTTTTTCAAGTACTTCTTTCTTCCTCATATCATATGCATAAAAAGAAGCAGCCTTTAATCATCATTATCTCCATCAAAGTCAACCTATTCTTCTCAGAAATGACTAGCATTCGGTGGGCAGACCTTCCAAAAGAACTGTTAGAAATGATCGACAAACGCTTAAATTCTCGTGTGGACACACTTCGCTTTCGTGCTGTCTGTGCTTCATGGAGATCCTCTGTCTCCTTACCTTCATCGGATCAAGAAATCCCTCCTCTCATCCTCAACCTTCCTGGCCCAATTTCTGATGCCCCGCTTTTCTTCCAGACCACGATCTGCCGCATGGACTCTGCACGTAAAGATCCAAACTCCTCTTCTTCATCAAAATCATGGTTGGTTAAAGTTGGAGAGTCAAACTACGGTAAGCTAAAGCTTTTCAACCCGCTTACAAATCAAGAAATCAAGTATTCTCCTATGGCTTTGAACTTACTTGAATTCAAGTTTGTGGAGTTAAGTAAAGCTTTTTCACTTAAATCGCCTCATGGGTTGTCTATTGATGGAATAAATAAGGTTGTTCTGTTTCGTGTCTCTGCAAATTCTAGTGATGAAAATGATTTTGGGATTTTGGCTATTTTTCATGAAGTAGAGCTGGCTTATTGGAAATACGGGGCTGAGAGTTGGATTATATTGGGTGGTGATGAGAATGTTCAATATGATGATATTACTGTGTGCAACGAGCGGGTTTATGTTGTTGATAGATGTGGGACGGTTTCTTGGATTAGTCCGGTGTTGAATGTGACTCAATATTACCCTTCGCTGTATTGCTTTGGCGGGCTGAAGAATTTGGTGGAGTGTTGTGGAGATCTTTATGTTGTTGATAGGTATCTTGATGGAGAAAGAAGAAGATGGGTAGGTATAGATGGTCTGATGGATAGCGATGATGAAATTCTACCTAACGTGGGATTCACCCCGACACATGCTCCTAAGGCGATCGATTTTAGGGTTTATAAAATGGATGAAGATTGGGGTAAATGGATTGAAGTCACATCTTTAGATGACAAGGTCTTCGTTTTGGGGATGGATTGTTCCTTCTCAGTTTCGTGTAAAGAGTTCAATGGAGTTAAAGGGAATTGCATTTACTACATGGATGGTGATGATTACGTGGGCAGTGGACTAAGTGGTGGGAGCATTCTTGTGTTTCAATTAGAAGATCGTAGCATTCACAAACTTGCAGTGATTCCCGAGTTCTCTGAGATATTCTGGCCTCCAAGCAATGTGTCCTCTGTGTAAATCAATCCGGACCTGGATGCTTCGTGTATGTATGATGATGCTATGATTTTGTTAGTTATCTGATTTACGCAAATAAGATGCGTGTTTTAGCATCATCCCATCTGGTTTTAATATTGAAACCTTGGTTTCGGTAATGATTGGTGATGTAAACTTGTTGACGTTGATCAATAGTGTTTATCTGCAATACTCTGCCAGTGGACATTGAAGCCAATCAAGCCTATTTTTCCCTTCAAAGCAGGGGACGAGATAAAGACCCAGGTTTCATCTTTGTACAGTTTTACATGATCCCATCCTCCGCCACCAATGTAATTTAAGGTGATTAATTACTCTGGGGAAGGATCCTTTAACAGTCACGTTCAAAACGCAGATAAAAACAAGAGAGAAATTTGGATGTTTCAATGACACACTGATTTTTTGAAAACCGTAGTCAGGTGGTTGTTTCCCTTCTCCTTCGATCCCCTTGCTATATTCTTCTGCGTCCCATAGCAAGAGCGGAAAACAGGCATAGGATGAGGAGCATAGAGGTCCAATCTTGAAAGGGAAGATGGTCTTGTGTTTAGATTTCCAATTCAAGTCTCTTAATTTGGCCTGGGGACCAAAAAGAAATAAACAGAAGGGAAACTGTCTGTCTGTCTCCTCATTTTCATGTCTTTTTAAGAAACTAAAGGAATTCTTTTTTATCCATTGTACATTCAAGTGCAGTGTGTATGCATTCTTGTTATCATTCCCTTGATTCTTTGATCATATGCTTTCCACTTCTTATGCTGTCCAAAAGATTGGCCCAATAATCCAATCTCTTAATTTTTTTTTTGATTTACGTGGGGTGTCCGGGCCAGCTTGCGCGCACCACGACTAATCTCCACGGCCCACTGAACACCCTGCAAACCCAGTAGGCATGTAAGGCACCGCGGGGGTGACAGACGTGCACACCAAGACTCGAACCCATGTGCGATGGAAGGAGCTTGGCTCCTGCTACCGCTAGGCCAAGCCCCTCGGTGCAATCCAATCTCTTAATTTGATCATAGGGTCAGTCCATCAAAACTGTGAAGATAATAGTTTGCGTAAGCCCTAGTCTGGTGTAAAACAAAGATTGGCCCAATAATCCAATCTCTCTCTCCAAATCCACTGCTCTAAATCCAGGAAAATTCTAAATCCAATTTAAGACCAACCATACTCTTAGTTTGACTTTACGAATCGAGTCGTACATAAAATAAAAATAAAAAAAACAAAAACATAAGGTAGCGTGACTAGCGTCGACTCCCATCAATAAACTGGCATAAAAAATCTCCAAGTCTTCTTCTACTACCAAACTTGTGAGGGACAGCGATCTGATCAAAACATCATGTCCCAATGGGCAGATCTTCCAAAAGAACTGTTAGAAATGATCAGCAAACGCTTAGATCTTCGTGTGGAAGTACTTCGCTTTCGTGCTGTCTGTTCTTCATGGAGATGCTCTGTCTCTCCACCTTCATTTGATCAAGAAATTCCACCTTTGTTTCTCAAGCTTCCTCCACCCTTTCGTACTCTTGATCCCATCTTTGCAGATGCAGTTCTCATGCAAACTACCATATGTCGCATGGAGTTTCTATGTAACTATTCAAACTCTTCCTGCTCTTTAGCAAAATCTTCGTTAGTTAAAGTTGGAGAGTCTAAACATGGTAAACTACAGCCTTTTCATCCACTTTCAAATCAAGAAACTAAGGACTCGTTTATGTCATTGAACTTGCTCGATCTTAAGTTTGTGCAATTAAGTAAAGCTTGTTTACTTAAGTGGCCAGGTGGGATATCTGTTTATGGAATAAATAAGGTGGTTGTGTTTCCTCTTTCCGCGGGTTGTATTGATAATTGTGAGCTTGGAATTTTGGCTATCTATCATGAAGGAAAACTGGGTTATTGGAGATATGGAGATAAGGAATGGACTTTGTTAGATGATAGGAACTTCGAATATGACGATATTATTGTGTATGAGGGGCAGTTTTATGTTGTGGACCGATGGGGGACAGTTTCTTGGATTGACTCATCATTGAAGGTGATCCAATACTCACCTCCGCTTTATGGCTGCGGTGGGCAAAAGAATTTGGTGGAATCATGTGGAGATCTTTACGTTGTCGACAGGTATCTAGATGGAGAAAGGAGGACATGGAAAGATTATGAGGATGTTATGGATACCAATGACAATCCTCTTTATGAGGATGTTATGGATACCAATGACAATCCTCTTCGTTTTTGGAGATTGATGAATAAAGCCAGACCCATGACTGTCGATTTTAGAGTTTATAAGCTGGATGAGGAATGGGGTACTTGGGTTGACATAAAATCTTTAGGTGATAGAATCTTTATTTTGGGTGTTGATTGTTCTTTCTCGGTTTCATGTAGAGATCTTAGTGGAGGTAAAGGGAATTGCATTTACTTCTATGATAGTCTTTATGTCGGTGAAAGAATGAGTGGTGGTGCCATTCATGTGTTTCGATTTGAAGATCATAGCATTGATAACCTTGCCGTGATTCCCGATTACTCTGAGATATTCTGGCCAGCCAACATTGGTTCCTCAGCATAAACCTGTCTTGGTCTGGTTGTTCATTGTAAGTAAGTTGTAGACTTTCTATCTGATTTACGTTAATTGGATGGATGCTTCAGTATTGTTGCCTGTAGTTCTAATTTTGAAATCTTGATTTAGCTTGGCATATTTGGTCTACACATGCTGTCTTTGATTATACATGTTTAGTTGTAATGCTCTACTGATGGAGACGTTTAAGCAGAGATACTCTTCATGCAAAGCAAAGCAAGTGAGAGGAGAGTAAACAGCTTCAAGTATTGTCCCCTCAACCTTGAACAGAAGAATGTTGTCATGATCCCTGACTTGTCTGATATTTTATGTCTTCACATTTTGTTTCAATCACATCGCAGAACATTATTGTCCTTAACTATGTTTACCAAATTAATCCAAGAAAAACTATTTATGGTAGAAGGATCTGAGAGTAGTGCAGTGTTAGATTATAAGCATAGATTTCTCCTGAAGCAAAGCGTGAAATAGGGACTTCTCTAAGACAGGAGCAGGCATATGCATGCTTAATTCTGCTTGTATTTTATTTCGTAGCAAACAATTCTTTTTTTTTATTTTCTTCCTAATTAGTGGCTGACAATGATAATTTTATGATATCAGATATGCAGATTGAAGCCAAGATCCCATTCAAAAGAAGTGCAAGTTCTCGTTGTCTCTCCCCTTTTGCATGTATTCTCTCTTTTCTTTTTCTTATTATTATTTTTTATTATGGATTTTATCCCAAAATTTAATTATGGATTGTGAATTTTGAGATCCATTTTTAACTTCCTGGTGATTTCTCTCACGCATCTAACATAATATTACTTCTCTCATCACTTGCATCGATAATCCAGTGTTGTGACTCCGCATGCTCCTCCTTACATTCCAAATCCAGAGCTCTATATATAGTCAACTACAGATAGTAAATAGTTCCCGCATGCTGGGTTTCCATGAGAAGGAGGGGATGAGTGGAGTGGAGCGGAGCAATCTTCCGAAGGAACTGTTGGAAGCAGCCCGGAAACGCTTGGATACTCTTCCCTTACTAGAATACCAAAACCATCGAAAAATACGATTAAAAAAATTATCCATACCAAGAATAATCATTAAATGTCATAAAATATTCCAAATATTTATGAGTTTTAATATTTAATGGACCACGCTCATTAAAATGAACAATGACTAAAAGCTTTTTACTTCCTTTACCTCATTTTTTCATATACGCATGTAAAAATTCTATTTTCACATTAGAAATTCAATTTATACTTTTTAATTTTTTCTATATATATATATATGAGCATGCATGCCAAATAAATGAATCATCAATATATAAAGAAGCATCAATATTTTACTAGAAGAGGAAACATTCAAAGAGAACAATCCATTAATTTTAGTAGGACCAAGTACTCATATTAGCATGAGCCAGAGAGGTTAGAAACCACACAAACAATACTTTTGGAACTTTCAAAATGAGAGTTTTTTTTTTTTACAATCAAGCTTTTGACTTTTTCCTTATTGTCATAATTGAATCTAGCATTATTTTGAATTTCTTCCCGTTGCCTTTAAAATTCTTAGAAAAATGCTTTCTCTGGAAATTTAGTACACTCAGCTTTTGGTGGCACAAAGGAAGGCGAAGCAGCATGCATAAAGAGGTTTAGATTTTTGTGTTTTAGCCCTTCTTTCAGCTTCAATTCCCAACAAAGTTGGTAATTTTTATTATTATTACCATAGGAGTAGAAGAATAATTAAGAGACACAATCATAGATTCTAAAAAATCATGCAAGCTACGTAAACCCTAGCTTTTCAACCCGCAATTCATTTCGAATAAGATAAATATTTTTACTAAAGATATGAATATATAGCTTTTTTAATGTATTTTTTTGACAAAAATATCTTACTAATAAATATAAAAAAGCTTATATATATATTTAATTAAATAAATTAAAAATTATCTATGTTTATAAATGCAAAAAAAAAAAAATCATTAACAATAACTAAGAATAAACTTAAAAAACTAAGAGATAAATATAAATTAAGATATTTAATTTTACATTACAGATTATGTACATAGTTATACTTAATGACTTTGTTTATTAGAATCAAACTTTTATTTAATCAAATGGTAATAGAAATAGACATAAGTAAAAAATTAAGTAAAATCTAAAAAAAAACATTATGTAAAATTACATATATCAGAAAAAAAATATTATCATTTGATGTAAAAATCAAATAAAAAATAAATGATATTTAACCAAAAACTAAATTGAAAAGATGAAATATAGATATGAATGTTGATATTTGATGTCAAAACACATATCATAAACTCGATTATATTTAATAACTTTATTTTTTAAAATTAATTTTTTATTTAATAAAAAAATAAAAAAAAAACATGTTGAGAAAAATGATTAAATAAAATTAAAGATATTTTTTCATGTGGAGCTACACATAAAGAATACCTCCCAATAAAAAAAAATATTGAAGCCTTATTCATAAACTAAATATTCTATTAAAAAACATTAGTTAATACAAAAATTCAATAAAAAGCCAAAATTAAAGTATGAAATAAAAAAAAAAAAAAAAAAACAAACAAAAGTGCTGTAAAAAAAAAAAAAAAAAACTAAAACAAATGAGCTTAATCTTGGTGACCCAATGCTCTTGAACTTAGAAAAAGTCTATGTCCGCATACCAAGTTGAGTTTTTTTTTTTTCATGGGACAAATAACCTATTTTTTGCTCATTATTTTTCTAAAAAAAAAACAGAGATCTAAAAAAAAACAGAGAGAGAAAGTAATGCATCATTCGCTCACTAAAAAACAGCATAAAAACCTTAAATTAAAAAAAAAAAAACTTTATGAGTTTAAATCTATCATTTCAAGCAATTGAATAAAATCAAATAAAAAAACTGCTATGCAAAGTTACACTTGCTAGAAAAAAATATAATCATTTTATAAAAAACCAAGTAAAAATCAAATAATATTTAATAAAAAAATTAAAATGAAAAGTTGAGAGATAGATATAAATATAAATATTTAATTTTGAAATATAATAACAGACTCAATTATATTCAATAACTTTATTTCTTGAAATCAATATTTTATTTAATAAAATGATAATAAAAAAACATGCAAAGTAAATCAATTAAATAAAATTAAAGATAAAATTTTTAAGTGGAGCTAAAAAAAGTTTGTCTCCCAGTACCAAAAGCATTTATTGAGATATTATTTATAAACTAAGTTAAAATGTAATAATATTCTATTAAAAAAACATCAAAAAAATTATTAGCATTGAAAAACGATAGAAAAAAAAAGAGTTCAATAAAAAGCTAAAATTAAAGGATAAAATTTAAAAAAATATAAAAAAATAATGAAACAAAAAAAAACGGACACACAAGACAACAATTAATAATAAAACTATTATAGAAAATTTTTTAAGTTATCTAGAAAATTAAAAAGGTTACTAGTGGTTTAGTAAACTAATTGAAAGTAGAGATGCTAGATTTCTAGACAAACAAATAGATATTGAAAATCCTAATAAATTATTAGATTTATTTTAAGATTCTATATATAAAAAAAAATCAAAAAATATATAATATTGATATTTCATATGTCGTAATAAATACACGATACAACTGGTAGAAGATTATCTTAAAGAATGCTTTAAAGAAAGTATAATTTAATGGATCAATTAAAAAAAAATATTAAAACGCTTTACCTCTTAGATTTTTGTAATTAGACAAGAAATGTTATTTACGAGACTTGATTTAAGCTACGTCATAAGTGTTGCAAGTGAATTTCAAAGTAATCCTGGAGAAGGTTATTGGTAAGCTCTTTAAACAATATTAAGATATATTAAGGGCATCAAAAAGTATAATTTAAAGGTTTGATTATTGTATTAAAATAATATTTTTTTAATTTTTAACATTAACATATTAGAATTATTTAAAAATATCAATGTGGATTATTTTTCATGTGAAAAAACACTTTTAAAAACAGATTAAACCACAAAAACAAACTAAACTGATATTTTCTATAAATAAGTTCTAACTCTGTTAAAAGGGCCACAATTTCTTTATGAAGGAATCCCTTTATGAAGAAAACCCAGTAACATAGGAAAAGCAGGGGAACTCTTCCAGATAGTATAAAGCAAGGCCTCTGCGTCTTGAACCCAGATCAATTTCTTTCCAGTTTAAAACTCAGTGTAAGACACATAATGCAACATGATGATTCCTGGGTTCTGTTCTTGTCTTTAACACGAAAAGAAGATGACAAAGCTGCATAATAATGCTTTTCTTAGGATTGCTAGAGGGCTATTTCAGAAACATGTTTCAAGTTTTGTCCTTGCCTCTCAGGGAACCTGAATTGGACCTCTCCTACTCATGAAGTATCGGTTAAATGGATAATCCCTCAAGCCACAGATACTCCTAGACATCCTCAGTTTTGATTACATCTCAAATATCTGATTGCCTGTTAAAGAGATAGAAATTTACAGGAGGGCAACCATATCTTGCAAGCATAAGAATAGCAAGTGCAGGATACATTATTAGAGGTTCATCTACAATTAGGAGACATAAGCATTAGTGGTGTAATATCCATAGTATTATCAAGAATGCTAATCATACGCATACCTATTCCTCTATCATAACATGATAAGCAGGAGATATTTGTGCGTTTATTCAACTTTAGCTCAAATCAGCCCCAACACTACGATAATCATCTTCGTTAAAATCTCAGATCCTTTTAGAATATATGGTTAGCTTTGATGAATTCGGTAAGATTAAGGACAATAATGTTCTGTGATGTGATTGTAAAGATAATGTTAATTTCAAAACAGCATTATAACATTCTTCTGTTCTTAAAAGTGCCAGAGACAGGACTTGAAGCCTATCACTCTCCTATCTCTTGCTTTCCAGGAAAAAATATGAATGACTTCGCTTAGATATCCTTTATTAGAGGATTACAACTAGCAGCAATGATCTAAACAGAAAGAATAGAGATACTATATATCTTTCTGAATAGAGGGTTTCAAAAAAATAGTAAAAGAATTCATCCAATTAAGTCAGTCAGATAACAGATTTTGCGACTTCTAACACTTACATCAGAGATCTAGACCAGGATTGTTCTATATTGAGGAATCAAACATGTTGGGCGGCCAGAAAATGTCCGAGAACTCCGGCATCACATCAAGTTTCCCAATGCTACGATCCTCTAATTGAAACACATGAATGCTACTAGCACTTAATCCTCTACCCGCGTGACCATCACCATCTACGAAGTAAATGCAATTCCCTTTACCTCCATTAAACTCTCTACACGAAATCGAGAAAGAACAGTCCGTATCCAGGACAAAGATTTGATCATCTAAAGATTTCACATCAACCCAGGTAGCCAACTCCTCGTCCAGCTTATAAACTCTCAGATCAACAGCCCTGGGCCTGCTTTGCTTCCTGAGACGAAAAGGATTGTCACTGTAGTCCATAACATTCTCATAATCTTTCCATGTTCTCCTTTCTCCATCAAGATACCTATCAACAACATAAAGATCTCCACGTGACTCCACCAAATTCTTCTGCCCTCCACAACCATAAAGTGGAGGGGAGTATTGAATCACTTTCAATGATGAATCAATCCAATAAACCGTACCCCATCTATCAATAACATAAAACTGCTCCCTGTACACAATAATATCATCATATTGAAAATTCTTGTAATCTAACAAAGTCCATTCCTTATCTCCATATTTCCAATAACCTAATTTCCCTCCATGATAAATTGCCAAAATTCCAAATCCATCCATATTACTACAACTTGCAGAGATAGGAAATGGAACAACCTTAATTATTCCGAAAACAAGAAACCATCTTGACTGTTTAAGTAAGAAAGCTTTATTCAACTGTACAAACTTAAAATCAAGAAGATTCACTGATATTGGTGAGTACTTGATTGTATAATTTGTTAGTGGATTCAAAAGCTGCAGTTTACCATATTTTGACTCTCCAACTTTAACCAACCAAGATTTCGAAAAAGAAGAGGAGTTGGGATATTTACTTATAAGTTCCATGCGACAAACGGCGGTTTGCATGAGAATCGCATCTGCATGGATTGGTGAAGGAAGCTTGAGAATTAAACGAGGGATTTCTTGATCAAATGAAGGTGAAGAGGCAGAGTATCTCCATGAAGTGCAGACAGCCCGAAAGCAAACTAAGTCAACTCGAGAATCTAAGCATTTGCTGATCATGCCTAACAGTTCTTTTGGAAGATCTGCCCATTGGGACATGGTGTCTTAATTTCTATCCGTCACTTACAGGGCTGGAGGTAATCAAAGAAGACTTGCAGATTTTGCGACGCTAGTATTGATGGAAGTGGAGATGCTTTATGTTGCTTTCATTTGGATAAATCGGTCAACTAACACCTAAAAAATAAATAAATCGTGAAATAGTATTTGTATTAAAAGGTTTTAACGAAATATCACGGTTTGAGGATGTTATGGTTTAAAAACATGACATTTTAATAATGTGACGGTTAAAAATTTCAACAATTAATTTCATGGTTCTGAAATCATGATATTTGATTAAATTTTGCATTTTAAAATTGTAATATTTCATCAGCTGTCACGATTCTGATTCATACCATCTTTTAAAATATAACTTTAAAAAATAATTAGATATTTAATAAAATAATCGGATTATAATCAAAATAATTTAACTATTTTAACTATTATTTAATTCATAAAATTATAGTTCTTGTTGGTATAAAATTTATTTATTTTATGATTTTAGAGAATAAAAAAATTTACATCAATTCAACAAAACAATTCAATTGTTTTAGCTCCTACCTGATTTATAAAATTATAGCTTTTATTAATATAAAATTTTATTTACTTTGTAATTTTAGAAAATAAAAAAATTATATTGTACAAAACTTAGAGAGAGTTTCTTTTTGTACAGAAACTATACAAAGAAATTGTCCCACTTAAAAAAAACTTGTAGAAAACTACAATAACTCGTATCAACAAATTCTAACTAAATTCAACATATTCTCATATTTCATATTCACAAATAATTCTAAGAATTGAAAAAAAAAACATATTACATGCAAAATGAATACAAATAATTTAATAATACAATATTTAATAATCCTAAAATATATAAACACAACTCATCTATTTATTTATATCTATGTCATCTATTAGATGATCTAAGCTTATTAGTAGCACGATTGAATCCATCTCCTACTCGTGCCTAAGTGGTATCGTGCTCTACCACGACATCATCTAAAGTTAACCTCTTTCTAAAAATTTCAAGTTTGATGCGGCAAACATTTAACTACTGCGACACTACAATGTGAACTTTTCTTTCTTCATTAATAATATAAAGTAAGATATGGTCTATAGACCACCACGTAGCAAAATATTAATAAAATATTAATGTTAAATTAAGAGATAAATACATAAAACACAAGATTTAACATATATTAATTATAAAAAGACTTTATTACCTACATGATGTTGAATCCATTGAATATGTTGCCTACACTGCATATACATTGAATATGTTGCCTACACTGCATATATTAAGGTAGAGGAACCTGCTCAAGATTTGAAGCAATGACCTGCCGTGTTATACTCATGTATCAAATTATATACTCCTTGTCAGTAATCATATTATACATCTATGTAAATATCTTATTCATTTGTGCATCTTATTATGATACATGAGCATTATGTCGGCCTAACCAATCGTAATTATTATTTGTACTATAAACCCTAAATTAATTGAAATGATTAATTCATAATTAATTTAATTTATTTTCATATTCAACTATATCAAATAAATTATAATTAATTGTATTCTTAACTAATTTATCATTAATTTAACAAATCTTAAATTCACTATAAATTTTAAATTTAACTTAAATAACTACTTCATTTCATTCGAATCAAATATAAATTTGTAAAAGTGTAGTATGTGTTTCTTGCCATCAGAACTACAAGAACGATGGTGGTGGCGACTGTTAAATAATATTTATGTAGACTTATTTATTAAGGGTAGAATAATATTTTTAGTTTAACCTATATTTTTTATATATATTTATGTTAACACTAAGCACTCATAATAAATAGATCATTGAGAATTCTAGTCTCCTTTGTATATTTGATTTTAATTATTTTAACATGGTATCAGAGCTGGTTTAATGGAATGAGGCTTAATCCTGAACACAACTTTCGCAGATCCAGATATTTGGTATTTCATCAATTTCTATAATTATTTTGGTATTTCATCTTCTCTTCAGCTTCTGCAATTTGGTATTTGCGTTCAATTTTTGCAAATTTGTTTTGTGTTTTGGAGTAATCGTATAATTTTAAGAAGATATTTGTTTAGTTTTTGTAATCTTTGTTCAATTTCTGTAATTTGGTATTTTTTTTCTGCTGCTTTTGCATTTTGGTTCTCTGTGATTGTTGTTATGGCTATTGAAATAGATGATTCGCTTCATTTTGTGAGTGTGAGGTCGAATGGGAAGAACTATTCGTATTGGAGCTATATAATAAGAAATTTTCTTAAGGGTAAGAAGATGTAAGGATATGTTAGTGGAACTTATGTGGTACCTAAGAATACTGAAGAAAGAGATACTACTTCGATAAATGCATGGGAAGTAAATAATGCAAATATCATTATTTGGATCAATAATTTTGTTGAGCATTCTATAGGTACGCAGTTGGCGAAGTATGAGACAGCAAATGAAGTTTGGGATCATCTAAAATGGTTATTCACGTAATCAAATTTTACAAAACAGTATTAGTTAGAGAATAACATACGAGCTCTTCACCAAAAGAATATGAGTATTCATGAGTTTTATTCTGTCATAACAGATATTTAGGATCAATTGGCTCTTACAGAATCAACAAAATTAAAAGCATGCAGTGCTTATATTGAACTTATAGAGCAGCAATGATTGATACAATTTTTAACAACACTTCTTAGTGATTTCAAAGCACTTAGAGGTTCAATACTTCATTGTTCACCACTACCTTCTGTTGAATCAGTTGTCAGTGAGTTATTGGTTGAAGAAATATGTCTTCAGTCATATTCTGAAAATGGTATTCTTTCTGCTTCAAATCTTTCTATACTAGCAATACCTTCTAATCAATTCTTCAATCACCACCATAAGCCTTACATAAGGGTTGGCTTCGATGAGTGTTGTTTCTGTAAGCAAAAAGGTTATTGAAAGGCTTAGTGTCCTAAGTTGAGACAACAGAATCAAGCTTGAAAGTCTGGCAACCAGTTACAATCTAATGCTTATAGACTGCCTCAGGGTTATAAACCCTCACACCACAATACCGCAATAGTAGCTTCTTTAGGCTCTATTATCGATCCTAATACTTTGACTGAGAAATTTCAAATATTTCTCTCCTTGCAGCTACAAGCAATGTCCACTTTTTTTCATACGTCAGTTGCCTTATAGTTCCTTAGGTATGTCATATTCTGAATGAGTTTTGAATTCTGGTGTTTCATATCATATATCTTTATATTTTTTATATATTACCTCTGTTTTCCTTTTACTCTCCATTCTTATTATGACTATTAATGGCATTCTCATACCCTTAACAAGTGTTGGTTCTATTGTCATACCTAACTTGTCTTTTTCTAATGTCTATCTTATTCTAAATCTCAAATTGAATCTTGCTTATATTCGTCAAATGTATGATTCTAGTAATTATTTAATTTATTTTTTTTATGTACAGGATTTGCAGTCTCAGAAGCTGATTAGGACAAGTCATAAAGACAATGGACTATACATTTTAAATGAGTTAAAAGTATCAATTATCGTTGCTGCTACTATTACTGTTGATTTATCTTCTTTTCATTTGAGTCCTTTATCTTCTAGTTTTTATTTATGGCATTCTTGTCTAGGATATGTTTTATCTTCTCGTTTGAGATTTTTAGCATCCATAGAAGCTTTAAGAAATTTAAAAACTTCTGACATTTCTAATTATAGTGGATGTGAACTGGTGAAATTTTTCATTTTACCTTTTAATCAAAGTATTTCTGTTTCTTCTTCACCATTTATGTCTTTTTGAAATACCAGGAGGTGGGTATTGATATTATATCTTTTTTATTGATGATTATACTCGTTATTGTTGGGTTTATTTAATGAAACATCATTCTATTTTTCTTGAGATATATGCAGTTTTTTAGTTCTTATCAAAACTCAACATTCTGTTGTGATCAGATGTTTTAGGTGTGATTTTGGTAGAGAATACACTTCTAATAAATTTTTTCAATTGTTTGCCTTAAATTTAACCATCCACTAAACTTTATGTACAAATGCTCCTGAGCAAAATGGTGTTGCTGAAAAGAAACATAGGCATATTGTTGTAACTAGTTATTCTCTCTTGTTGTTTGCTTTTGTTCCTAATGAGTTTTGGGGATAAGCTATTCTTACTACTATAAGTTTAATTAATATAATTTTATCTTTTCACAGTTCGAGTCTATCTCTCTTTGAAAAGTTATATGGGTATGTTCCTAATTATTCTTCATTTAGAGTTTTTAGTTGTACTTGTTTTATTCTTCGTCCTTTTATAGAACTTAGTAAGTTATCCTCTCAATATGTTGTTTGTATCTTTCTAGGTTATGGTGAAAGTAAAAATGAGTATCGTTGTTTTGATAAAATAACTCAAAAACTTTATGTCTCGTCATGTTGTCTTTCTTGAGCATAGATCTTTTTTCTTATTCCATCCACTAGTAATAGCTTGACTAAACATAATCTTATTCATATAGACCCTTTTTTCCAATGATTCTGATAATAATACATCTCCCAATGTTCGACCAATTTGTACTCATAACTCTGCAGGTATTGATACTTTACTCTCTAGCGTACCTGAAGCTCTATTCTCATCTACAACCCCTCAAGCTTCATCTGAGCTCGTGGATCTACATCTATGTCAGTACATTCGTATTCGTAAGTCCATAAAACTACCAGGTTTTTCTTAGTCTTTTTATTCCTCATCATTTACTTTCTTTTTAGTTTCTATTTATTGTCTCTTTGAGCCTTTTTCCTATAAAGAGACAATTCTTGATCCATTTTGGCAGCAAGCTATAGATGAGGAACATTTTGCTTTGTATAAGATAGATATATGGGATCTAGTTCCTATACCTCCTAGTAAGAGTGTTGTTGGTTATCGTTGAGTATATAAGATCAAGACTAATCTAATGATCTATTAAACGTACAAAGCTAGGCTGATTGCAAAAGGATACTCTCAATAATTTGGTAAGGATTATGAGAAGACATTTGCCCCTATTGTAAAAATGACTATTATTTACTTTTATTGACATAACTTCAATTCTTCAGTGGCATATTTTTTAGCTTGATGTTAAAAATACCTTTTTGAATGGAGATCTTCAAAAAGAAGTTTATATGGCACCCCCTCCTGGTATTTCACATAACTCTAGATATGTTTGTAAGCTTAAGAAAGCATTATATGGTCTCAAGCAAGCACCTTGTGCTTGGTTTGAGAAATTCTCTATTGTGATCTTGTCTTTTGGCTTTGTTTCTAGTAGTCCCGATTCTGCTCTTTATATTAAGTGCACTAGTGCAGATCGTATCATTCTATCTTTATATGTTGATGACATGATTATTACTGGTTATGACATTGATGGTATTTCAATTTTGAAGACAGAGTTAGCTAAATGATTTGAAATAAAGGATTTAGGTTATCTTCGATATTTCTTGGGTATTGAGATAACATACTCACCTAAAAGCTAGCTTCTTTCTCAGTTGAAATATATCACAGATATTCTTGAGCAGGCTAGACTTACTGATAACAAGAATATAGATACTGCTATTGAAATTAACGTAAGGTACTCTTTTTTTTATGGTTTATCTCTGATAGATCCCACTATATATCATAATATTATTGGGAGCTTGGTATATCTCATCATTACTCGTCTAGATATTGTATATGTTGTTCATGTTGTTAGTCAGTTTGTTACTTCTCCTACTACTGTTCACTAGGTAATTGTTATTTGTATCTTGCGATATCTTCAGTGTATAATTTTTCAGAGTCTTTTACTTTCATTCATGTCTTTCTTGAAGCTGCATGCATACTCCAATACTAATCATGATAGTAATCTCACATATTGCACGTTTGTTCCTAGGTTATGTATCTTTTTTAGGTTATTCTCTTATTTCTTGGAAGAGCAAGAAACAATATATTGTTTCTCCATTATCCACCGAAGTAGAATATCGTGCCATAACATCTACTACCAAAGATATTGTTTGGTTACGTTGGTTACTTACTGATATGAGAGTTTTATTTTCTCATCCTACTCCTATGTATAGCGATAACCAGAGTTCTATTCAAATTGCTCATAACTCGCTTTTTCATAAGCGAACTAAGCACATTAAGATCAATTGTCATCTTACTCGTCATCATCTCAAGTATGGCACCATTACTTTGTCTTTTGTTCCTTATTCCTTATTCCTTGTAGAATACAGATTTCTTTACTAAGACGCATTCTATCTCTCATTTTCATTTTCTAGTTAAGAAACTCTCGATACTTGTAACTACCATATCATGAGTTTCAAGGGAGATATTAAATAATATTTGTATAAACTTATCTATTAAGAGTAAAATAGTATCTTTAGCTTAACTTACATATACTTTTTTTATATTTAGATTAATACTAAATACTTATAATAAATAAATCATCAAAAATTCTAGGATATTTTTTATGTTTGATTTTAGTTATAATGGTGTAGGAACCTTTTATTTATTATTTTTCATTGACTAGGGAGAACACTTGAGAATTATGGGTCCTTGGGCACGTGGCGATCATTGTTTTGATTCCAGTTGTTTTAAATTTTTAATTACTTCTCTCCATCACTCGCAGGGGTTGAGGTTTTTCATTTCATTTTTTTAATGTCTACTTTCTCCAGTTATTTTTTCTGCATGCTAATTTCATTTTAAAAAAAAAATTATTTATACTCTTATATCTTATTTAGATCTTTTAGTTTCTCAAGTATATGCCTTCTTGCTTCATAGTGCTTTGCTTTGCTATTTTTTCGGCGAGCCCCCATGCTTCTTCTTTTTTTAATAATAAAATTCCCTCTTTTCTCTTTTAAGGGGAAGCGCTTATAGAGAGTTTGGGTGTTGGGAGTTTACTTTCAGCTTTTTATATTTATTTCGTTCCCCTCTTGCTACTCCTCTCAACTGATTCGTGTTCTGAATAACTTATTTGCTTGTCATCATGTGTTATTGTTTTCTTCTTCTACTTGTAGCTATTTTAATCTTTTTTCTCTTGTTTTATCCTTTCTTTTTAGTCTTTTTCTTTTTCTTTCCTTGAGCTTTATATTTATTTCTCACTTATGTTCTTTGCCTTTTCTGTCTGGAGAAGGTGTCAAAGCTGGTTGCTTTGCGACGAGGTTTGGTGTGTTTTTTTCTTAAGTAAAATGGATTCATGGTCCTTCAAGCCCCAGAAACTATTCATATTTACCCCTCTAGTTTAATTTTGATCATATAAGGCCTTATAGTTTTAGTTATTGGTCAAATCCGGTCCCTCCACCCATGTTCATATTTGATGGTTTGAGAGACTGATTAACCGTTTCAATTTTGTGAGATCAAGTGTTTTGGTTAAACTATATGGTAAGAGAAAATAAGATCGATTCTTCTCCCGGCAGATGAAGATTTCTCGCGGATGCGGCAGAGCATTTTTGTTGCTTGGAAAAAGATGAGCACTTCGATATATTAACTGGATCAGAAACCTGCTTGCCCGTTTTCTCTCTTGAACATGCTTTGTGAAGGAAACGCTGTTAATTACAGCTGTAAACCTTTTTGGATTGTACGGATTTTATCAGCTTGGAAACTTCATCAGCTTGCTAGGGGAATGAAAGCACTTGATGGAGTTAAGAACCTACAGGATTATTTTCATTGTTTTTTTTTTTTTTCAAGAACATGGTGACAGAGTTCTGGGTACCCTGCTCAACATCTGCTGGAATCCACCTGATACAGACTACATTAATTTCATGATAATCCAATTTAATCAAAAATATTAATTCCTACTCGAATTGTTGCTATCTGAATCCAATTATACTAAGGTACAATTATCCAACTTTGGCATTATATCGACTTAGGCATTAGAATTACTCCGATTGTGGTTTACCGCATGCCCTTGGTTGTTTCTGCCAAGAACAACACCAAAATTAAATCCTGGTACAATAGAGCTAAGATGGAATTCTACGCAAAAAGAAAAGGAAAGGGAAAGGGAAAACTATGTCGTTTAAAAATCAACAATTCGATAACAATTATTCTTAGAAAAAAATACAATTTGAGAGTAATTATACTACTATTAACGTTATTATCATATGCATAAGTACTATATCCATGTTTTGTTTGAGGCTTGATCTGTTAATGGTGGAGTTAATATCTTGCGGGGAAAATATGCACAAGGGTAGACATTTTCTGCAGCTTTGGTTACTCTTCTGCACGTTCACGGGACATTGCACTGAACTCAAAATAACTTGAACTCCTTAGATCAATAGTTAAGATTTCACAATCATTGAGAAAAAAAAGATTCATTCCAGAATGCTACTAGATTAAGTTAATGGCAATTATCAGAATTAGTAGGATACACACCTGTAATGATTGCTACAGAAGCATCCAGACACAAAAGCATCCATGTTTTATGCCCATGCAGTCGTATGATTCTAGCCTACATATTCAGCAGACCAAATCCCATACTTATAAATAGTTTTGTTTTCTTCTTTTTTTCTTTTTGATGACTGACCATGAAATTTTTTTCTTTTCAGATAGCAATCCTTTATCTGTCTCTTTGGAGTAATTTTCTTAACTTGATCTTTACACGGGAGCAGTTAAAGAAGCCTTTTTAGGAACTAACAGAGCAGATAGAGGCTTGACATCCACGTTGATATGATTTAACAAATTCAACAGAAGTTAAGGGATGGTTGAATCAGCATCATGGGGATTTGATTTTTCTTCTTTCAGCAGATTGGTTTTAGATTTAAGCACCAGACAAATGGTAGATTGGTGATCCCTTCTTTATGCATATTAGTTCACCTAATCTAAAGCGTAGTAGGAGTTTGGTTAACGACAGTTTAAAAGCTGTCTTTGTAAATTCTATATCTTTTCTTAATTATATTTTTCCCGCTTCTTAAGTAAAAATTGGATTATATGATCTTCCCTTCATTGTGTGGAAGGAAAAGGACCTTCCACAGCAATGTCAAACCAACACTTGAGCAGTTTGTTCACTAGAACAGAACAGTTATGAGCTGATGACAATTACTCAGTGCTTGAATTCAAGTTTAAAAATGAATAGGATTATGAACCAGACACATGTTTTACAGCAGCATTGCTAGACTGATGAGCAAAAAACTTTTGCCTAAGTTGAACATATGGGTACCCGATAAGTGACAGAAAGTTTAAAAATGAATAGGATTATGAACCAGACACATGTTTTACAACAGCATTGCTAGACTGATGAGCAAAAAACTTTTGCCTCAGTTGAACATATGGGTACCCGATAAATGACAAAGTGGGCAGGCTTTGAGAAGGAAAGGACCTCGTACCACACTTGGTTCTTCTCATCCATTTCAATTGAAAAACGCTCTCCCCCAGCCTGTTCCCCAGTAAAATGTTAGTAATGGCCTGTGTTTATGTATGCCAAAGAGGCTTAGCAGGCTAAAACTTGAATGTGGAAATGACTAGACAGTATGAAACAAAACATTCAAATGCTTTTCTAATATTACTTTATCCATTAAAAAGAAGATTCAGCAAGAAAAAAAAACAAAAGGAAAGCTCAACACTCAACAGACAAAGCAAACAAGCTGTAGCAACATTATGCAGCAGGCTGTCAAGCCAACCCATAGTCAAGCAACCATGATCTGCTCGCAGCTGCTATGCTACATCAAGCTATTAATTAGTTGATTTATTGATTGTATCCATTTTGATAACATCAGTAGATCATGATAGCTCAACTACCTAAAGGCCAGGAAAAAAAAAGGGGGGGGTGGGGGGGAATCAAGCACCTCATTGCAAGCATGATGTGTCAACTGAATGAAATGATGTATGTCAAATTCTTGATTCCTATATATTGACATGGTGACTAACAAGGTTCGCGTCATCAAATTTCAACGTCAGCAAAGAGTCACAACAAGTCTAGATCTCCAAAATTAAACTTGTAACAAAGAATCACTAACCAGCAAGTGACCTTGAAGGGTACCGCCACCGAAACAAAACGAAGCCATATCCTTCTTGGAACTCCTGCTTTCATTTACATAAACAATCTGAAGAGGCATCATAACCCAAGGCAAAAACTCCTTTACACATACACAAAACTTCACTCCACTTCGAATCGGAGTCTTCGAATCAACAAATCCCCAGTCAAACCCAAAATGCCTGCAATCAAATTAAACAAAAAAATATTCATGAATCATACCCCAACATTAACATTTCTCACTTAAAAAAATAAAATTCACAGACCTCCAATTTTCAAGAGCCAACTTGCCCTTTTCATAAGTCTCAACACACGAGCATGGTTAATCAAGAAACCATCTTTTGAAAGCTCATTGAGAGAAGACGCATGTTTGGAAGTAGCTCCCCTGTACTTAGAGTCATAATTAAATCCATCTGACCTGTTAATAAGCAATTAAGCATCAGCTATACATAAGAAATGACAAAACTGTGGAAGAAAGAAATTCAATATTAAAGGGTCAGTTTTTTTATACTTGTTTAGACAATCCTTCTGTTCTTGAAGTGATGGCTTAGCCCAGCACAAGAAAACCATTGCTACTCAAAAAAATATGAAGTCCTTCAGAAGAATAAATGTCAGTGATGAGAACATGATTCCAAAATTGTAATTGAATACTGCTTTGAGGGATTGGATTGCAAAGTAATGGTCTTTATACGTTTTCAGAGCTAAAAGAAAAAAACAAAGCCCTGTTTGTGAGTTGAAATTCTGGAGCTTTTTACCTTTTATAGTGAAGAAAGGTTTGGATTCGTGCCTTCAATTCTCAGCTCTGCGTGCCAAAGAGTCTGAAGTTTATGGTTCAGAGAATCGGAAGGGAGTGAAATGGAAGAGGGGAGAGAGATGTCAGCTGCAAAGGTCAGTGAAGCCCACAACGACTTGTCTCTTGGAGCTTCTTCGTATTAAACGACTTGCCACCTGCATTTATTGGTAGACGTAGACGACATTGGTGAAATTGGATCAATTTCCGAATACGTGGAACGTACCAGTAAATGAAAGAACGTATCAATAAACGCAGGTGGCAAGTCGTTCAAGAATGTATTTCTTTTTGTGGTTGCTTCTACATTCTAGAGCAAATCACAAAAACAACTTGTGTGGTTATGATCCAAACACAAATTTGTATTTGTAGGGTTCATATTTTTTTATGGTTGGACCATGATTCTACAATTGCATCGCATTGGGTTCTTAAAAATTTTAAAATTTTTTATTTAAAATAATATTTTTTATATTTTTAAATTATTTTAATATACTGATATCAAAAATAATTTTTAAAAATAAAAAAATACTTTAAATCAACATAGTTATTATAATAACAAAATATCCCAAAAACTGCTTTTTACGAGTTTTCAACTCAAATTTTTCTTCCGCACCAACAACCCTCGACATGAAAGACTCGTTGATATTTAGCAATAGCATGTAACGTTTTAGATATTAACTAGTTAAATGACCCGCGTGATGCCGCGGGTCAATGATTTTTGCATAAAAAATATCAAAAAAATTAAGATTTAAAAGTATTAAGTTTTTTTATAAAGTTATACCCAAGAGTCTTGGGTGTGGCTGCAACACTTGACCCAAGAATAATATTTATAATAATATTAAACTTGTATAACCCAAGTTTAAGTGGGTTTGATTGTAATATCAAACTCAATAGTCTTGGATATGGGTCTGACGTCAAGGTTATGTCATAAAAGTATGATAATTAAATATATTAATTAAAAAAAACCAAAAGAAAGAAAAAAATTTAATGAAGAAAAAGAAAATAAATCTGAATTAAATGGATTAACCCTTCAAATTAGATTAACCCGTCAAACCTTGGATTCATGTTGTGAATGTTTGATAACTAAATAGAAAAAAAAAATTGACGGGTTACCACAAAATTAACTGGCTAACCCGTCAAACCCAGGATCCGTGTTATGAAAATTTAATATCAAAATAAAAAAAAAATTGAACATTAATAAACTAAATTGAATTAAAAAAATTAATTAAAAAGGAAAAAAACAAACAAAAAGACATCAGTTTTTTCACTGTAGACTATAGTGTGTAATCCGCAGTTAAAGGCATAAAAACAGCAAAAAAACAAAAAGAAAAAATAAAGGCATCAGTCGATAACTAAATAGAAAAAAATTAATATTGATGAATTAAATTAAATAAAAACATATTAAATAAAAAGAAACAATAAAAGAAAAAAAAACTTATAAGAAGAAAAAAATTAATAAAGAAAAAGAAAAAAAATCTAAATTAACTGGGTTAACCTGTCAAACATGATATCTGTGTCATGAAAGTCTTATAACTAAATAGAAAAAAATTTAACATAAACAAACCAAATTAAAAGAAAAAATTAATTAAAAAGTAAAAAAAAAATAAACAAAAAGCATCAGCTTTTTCACTATGAACTGCACTGTGCAGTCTAGAGTCAAGGGTACAAAAACAAAACTAAAGACATCAGTCGATAACTAAATAGAAAAAAAAATCATATTAATAAACTAAATTAAATAAAAAAATATTAATTAAAAATAAAAAAAACCAACTAATGAGGAAAAAGAAAAAAATTTGAATCAACTTGGTTAACCCGTCAAATCAGGTTAACTCATCAAACCTGAAATTCGTGTTATGAAAGTGTGATAACTAAATAGAAAAATAATTTATTATTAATAAAAAAAAATAAAAAAGATTGATTAAAAAGGAAAAAGCAAAGAGAGAAAAAATAATGAAGAAAAAGAAAAAAAATATGAATAAATTGGGTTGACCCATCAAACCTAGAATCCATGTTATGAAAGTCTGATAATTAAATAGAAAAAAATTAATATTAAGAAACTAAATTAAAAAAAAAGATTAAAAAAAAACCAAAAGCATCAGCTTTTTCACTATGAACTGTATTATGCAATCCACAGTAAAAGGATTAAAAAGAAAAGGAGAAAAATAAAAAACAAGGGTACATGCCATGGGTTAATTTTTTTTCTTGCATAAAAAATATCAAAAAAGGCTAAGATTTAAAAGTGTTTGGTTTTTTTGCAAAGATATGTCGAAGAGCCTTTGGTTTAATTGCAACTTTGACCAAGAGTAATATTTATAATATTAATAATAATATTAAACTTATATAACTCAAGTTTAAGTGAGTCTGGCCACAACACCGGACTCAAGAGTCTTAAATGTGGGTCTAGCTGCAAGGTCGTATCATAAAAATGTGATAATTAAATAGATTAATTACAAAAAAATAACAGGAAGAAAAAAACTAATGAAGAAAAAAAAATATCTGAATTAACTGGGTTAACCCTTCAAACCAGATTAACCCGTCAAATCTGAGATTCGCGTCATGAAAGTTTGATAACTAAATAGAAAAAAAAATTGACGGGTTAACCCGTCAAGCCCGGAATACGTGTCATGAAAGTCTAATAATTAAATAGAAAAAAATTTAATATTAAAAAACTAAACTAAACAAAAAAAATT
>NW_011499858.1:2448436-2448700 GCF_000495115.2 Populus euphratica
AAAAAAAAAAAAAAAAAAAAAAATAAAAAAAAAAAAAAAAAAAAAAAAAAACAACTTAGTGTTTCACTACGGTCGGCATAGTGAAACACTAAATAATTTTAGTATATGTTATTAATTAAAAAGAAAAAAATTCGGGTTAATTCGTCAAATCAGGTTAACTCATTAAACCCGGGATACGTGTTATGAAAATTTGATAATTAAATAAAAAAATTAAAGTTAACAAATTAAATTAAACAAAAAAAATTCATTAAAAGAAAAATACAC
>NW_011499858.1:2448727-2453933 GCF_000495115.2 Populus euphratica
AAAAAACCCATAAAGGTATAGAAAATGAAAAAAAAATTGAAAACAAAATGAAAAAAAAAAAGACTGCTCAGCATTTTACTATAAATTTATATAGTAAAATACTGAATAGTTTTAGTTTATTATTAATGAATTTTTTGAAGATTTAAGTTCATGTTTGATAGCATAAGTTAAATTTTTTAAACAAACCTGTAATTTTTTGAAGATTTAGGTTGCGCTGTTCCAATAACACAACTCTTTAATGCTTTTTATTTCGCTTCTTGAGAAAATACTGTTTTTTTGAAAAAAATGCCAAAAAAGAAGAAGAAGAAGAGTGTTTTGTCTTTTCCCTTGTGATTGGAAAGTCTAATTACCACGCAAACATTTTAGTGCTATTTTCTATTTAGAAAACTCAAATCAGTTTTGAATATATTGTCTCATTATCAATTAAGTTTCAAAGTTTTTTACTTTATCGATTTCGCTCAAACCATGATTAATGTTGGACATAATGTCTTGACGTTGATTACGTTTTTTATTTGAGTATTATGTGACAGGATAACTATTCCCATTACATATTCTAAGGCCGCACGCAATTACTTTTTGATTAAAAAAAAAGGAAAGAACTTTGAAAGGTGTAATTTATTGATTAAGCTATATATTTAGTTTATAAATTTTATTGATTTGAGTTTCATAAAATTTAAAATTTATTAAAAATTTATATAATTATTAATTTTAAAACTTGTAAAATTAGTTAAGATGAAATAACTTGAGTCAGATACCTATATTAAAAAATATATATATTTAAAGAGTAAAATTTAAAGTATAGAAAAAAAAATTTATACTTGAATTAAAAATGATATCATTAAATAATATTGATAAGTATAATTTTAAGTTTAGTATTCGGTAGCATTTTAATAAAAAAAATAAAAAAAATAGCAATGGTTCGTTATTTGAGATTAAAGGAAATTAACGTGTGATTAAAAAGAGGCCATAAATTAATGTATAATTTGCACCATAAGCTTGATTTAAAAAATAACACATTGACATTGACATGTACACACGTGTGTGTGTATCATCCCCGTAAGAGACAACATAGTGTTAGGTATTAGGTATATCAAAGACAAAACACATGCTAGGATTTATTACTTTGAAATTAACCCTCCCTCTACCCGTCTTGTTCCCACCTTTTCTTTTCTTTCTGCAATGTCTTGTTATTATCTTCTCTTTTTTTTAGAGAGAGAGAGAGAGAGAGAGAGAGAGGGTAATAATACTTTTCTAAGCAGAGTGGACATTAATACAAAATTCTGTATAATCTGATATAGGACAAGGCTTAAGTCACAGGGGGGAAACGATTAATTGTAATATTTTTTTTTTAAATCAAAATAATATATTTTTATAAAAAAAATTAATGGATTAAAAGCATGGTTTTAACCGAGCCAGTAAATCAACTTGAATTTTTAGCTAAACCTATACCGATTCAAATATAAGGCAAATTCATGTTTTAGTACTATGGCCGATAAAAATAAACATCACCCCCTCCTGACAAATTTAATTTCTTATTACAACAAGAACAAATATTTTTTTTATTGTTTTATTACTATACTCAAATCACTTGTTAATTATTATATAAATAGCTTTTTTATGATTGGATAATTAATTGATTATTGTTTCATGAAAAATAATTTTTAAAATTTTTATATTTATTTATTAGTAGAAAAATTAATCAATAAAAAAAATTTCAATTGAAAAAATTTATCATGATTTTCATGAAATTATTTTTCTTTTTTGTACGAAAAATACTTTTTAGAATTTGTGGTAAATTAAAAAAATATCTTGTTTTTATTAATTATATCAAATTTGATCTTCAATCTTTTAATTTCTATGTATTTTATTTTGAATCATTTTTAATTTCAATTGCTTTAATTAGAATTTTATTTTTATATAAACTTTAATTTTTATTTTTTTTTTATTATTTGTTTTTATCTTATTATTTTCTTAATTGAAAATTGTTATATATCGTATTTGGTATATGTTCTTTTAATTGCTATTAATTTTTATTTGAAATAATTTATGAAATTATAATTTTTTATTTTTTTATTTTTTAAATTTTTTATATGTTAGATTTGATCTTTATTATTTTAATTATTATTTATTTTATTTAAAATAATTTATAAAATTATATATTTTTTAATCTTATCATTTAATTTTTTTTATTTTGAATATTTGATCCTCACTCTTCTAACAAACATGAAAAAAAATTAAAAAGTTGTTTTTCAGTTTATTAACTTAGCCAAATATTAAAAAATATTTTTTAACTTATTTTATATAATATCATCAAAATATTAAAAATTTAATTTTTTTTAAAAAAATATTTTACATGAAAGCAAATGAACTGTTTATACTGGTATAAACACAAATCAGAAAAAATGAGATGGAAGTGCATTGAATGGTGATGACGGACATGCACCCCTAAATTTTGCATTTTACGTCTAAAATCTTTTTTTTTTATTCAGGCCATTTATTTTTCGATTTATTTATATATAAAAAAACACATGTTTACATGTTTTGCACACACACACACACAAAAAAAAAGGTGTTGTCCATGTAGCTTAGGCACACTTTCAAGTTTATCCTCTTTTTTTTTCTTTTTTGTTTTTTCATGTTGGAATGGATCCCACATTTTTTTTTTTTATCAGTGTTTCAGAACAATTCGATTAAAAAATGCAGCTGATAGGACCCATCCCAGCTCTGTGTTTTTCCTTCATTTAAAAAGTGTGGACGAGAGAGAGAGATATATATTTTTCTTGTTAAAATTTATTTATATTAAAATAATTTAAAAATATAATTTTTTTCTTTAAAATTGGACAAAATCCCAATTTAAAATTTAATGCGAAATGAGTAAAAGTGGGGATGGAAGGACAAAATAATTTAAATTATATAAAAATTCAATTTTTAATAAAATAAATTAAAAATTTTAAAAATACAAATTAACCTGTATTTCTAAATAGCAACCTTGTGCGGCTGGGCAGCTGGCTGGCCGGCTATCTGTGAAATTCTTGGTGCCTAGCATTTACACGTATCTTTTCACTTTGCACTCTCCCAAGGTCCCCTCCCTCTTATCTTGTCATTATCTCTCAACCACTTCTTGGTCGAGGCGGTTAGTACTGAAAATTATGATTCGTGTGATGAGATGTTTGAGTGCATAGCTGTTATTATTTTTAAATAGTTTTTATATAAAAATATATAAAAATTATTTTTAAATTTTAAAAAATTATTTTTTTATATTAATACAGAGCTAAGCTGGTTACAAAAGAATATTCTCAATAATTTGGTATGAATTATGAGGAGACATTTGTCTTTATTACAAAAGTAACTATTATTTATTCTTATTGACATAACTTCAATTCTTTAGTGGTATATTTCTTAGTTTGATGTTAAAAATATATTTTTGAATGAAGATCTTCAAAAAAAAGTTTATATGGCACCTTCTTCTGCTATTTCACATGATTTTGGATATGTTTATAAGTTTAAGAAAACATTATATGATCTCAAACAAATACCTTATGCTTGGTTTATGAAATTCTCTATTGTGATCTTGTCTCTTGGCTTTGTTTCTAGTAATCAATTTTGGATATGTTTGTAAGTTTAAGAAAACATTATATGATCTCAAACAAATACCTTATGCTTGATTTGAGAAATTCTCTATTGTGATCTTGTCTCTTGGCTTTGTTTCTAGTAGTCCTGATTCTACTCTTTTTATTAAGTGCACTGATGCAGGTCATATCATTTTATCTTTATATATTGATGACATGATTATTACTGGTTATGACATTGATGGTATTTCAATTTTAAAGACAGAGTTAGTTAGATGATTTGAAATAAAGGATTTAGGTTATCTTCGATATTTCCTGAGTATTGAGATAACATATTCACCTAAAAACTATCTTCTTTCTCAGTCAAAATATATCGTAGATATTTTTGAGTAGGCTAAACTTATTGATAACAAGAATGTAGATAGTCCTATTGAAATTAACGTAAAGTACTCTTTTTTTTATGGTTTATCTCTGATAGATCCCACTATATATCATAATATTATTGGGAGCTTGGTATATCTCATCATTACTCGTCTAGATATTGTATATGTTGTTCATGTTGTTAGTCAGTTTGTTGCTTCTTCTACTACTGTTTACTAGGCAATTGTTATTTGTATTTTGTGATATCTTCGATGTATAATTTTTCAGAGTCTTTTACTTTCATTCACCTCTTCCTTAAAGCTGCGTGCATACTCCAATGCTAATCATGATAGTGATCTCAATGTTAATCATGATAGTGATCTCACAAATTGCAAGTTTGTTCCTAGGTTATGTATCTTTTTAGGTGATTCTCTTATTTCTTGAAAGAGCAAGAAATAATATATTGTTTTTCAATCATCCACCGAAGTAAAATATCGTTTTATAACATCTACTACAAAGGTATTGTTTGGTTACGTTGGTTACTTGCTAATATGAGAGTTTTCTTTTCTCATCCTACTCCTATGTATAGTGATAACCAGAGTTCTATTCAGATTGTTCATAACTCAGTTTTTCATAAGCGAACTAAGCACATTAAGATCGATTGTCATCTCACTCGTCATCATCTCGAGCGTGGCACAATTACTTTGCTTTTTGTTCCTTATTCCTTGTAGATTACATATTTCTTTACTAAGGTGTATTTTATCTCTCGTTTTCATTTTCTAGTTGAGAAACTCTTGATACTTATAACTATCGTATCATGAGTTTGAGGGGGGATGTTAAATAATATTTATATAGACTTATCTATTAAGAGTAAAATAATATCTTTAGCTTAACTTACATTTTTTTATATATATTTAGATTAATACTAAGCACTTATAATAAATAAATAATTGAGAATTCTAGCATATTTTTTATTTTTTATGTTTGATTTTAGTTATAATGGTGTAGGAACCTTTTATTTATTATTTTTCATTGACTAGGGAGAACACTTGAGAATTATGGGTCCTTTGGCACGTGGCGATCATTGTTTTGGTTCCAGTTGTTTTAAATTTTTAATTACTTCTCTCCATCACACGTAGGGTTGAGGTTTTTCATTTCATTTTTTTAATGTCTACTTTCTCCAGTTATTTTTTCTGCATGCTAATTTCATTTTTTTAAAAAAATTATTTATAGTCTTATATCTTATTTAGATCTTTTAGTTTCTCAAGTATATGCCT
>NW_011499858.1:2456132-2463248 GCF_000495115.2 Populus euphratica
CACATTAAGATCGATTGTCATCTCACTCGTCATCATCTCAAGCGTGGCACAATTACTTTACTTTTTGTTTCTTATTCCTTGTAGATTACATATTTCTTTACTAAGGTGTATTTTATCTCTCGTTTTCATTTTCTAGTTGAGAAACTCTTGATACTTATAACTATCGTATCATGAGTTTGAGGGGGGATGTTAAATAATATTTATATAGACTTATCTATTAAGAGTAAAATAATATCTTTAGCTTAACTTACATTTTTTTATATATATATTTAGATTAATACTAAGCACTTATAATAAATAAATAATTGAGAATTCTAGCATATTTTTTATTTTTTATGTTTGATTTTAGTTATAATGGTGTAGGAACCTTTTATTTATTATTTTTCATTGACTAGGGAGAACACTTGAGAATTATGGGTCCTTTGGCACGTGGCGATCATTGTTTTGGTTCCAGTTGTTTTAAATTTTTAATTACTTCTCTCCATCACACGTAGGGTTGAGGTTTTTCATTTCATTTTTTTAATGTCTACTTTCTCCTCTTATTTTTTCTGCATGCTAATTTCATTTTTTAAAAAAAATATTTATAGTCTTATATCTTATTTAAATCTTTTAGTTTTTCATGCTTTGCTATTTTTTTCGGTGAGCCCCCATGCTTCTTCTTTTTTTAATAATAAAATTCCCTCTTTTCTCTTTTAAGGGGAAGCGCTTATAGAGAGTTTGGGTGTTGGGAGTTTACTTTCAGCTTTTTATATTTATTTCGTTCCCCTCTTGCTACTCCTCTCAACTGATTCGTGTTCTGAATAACTTATTTGCTTGTCATCATGTGTTATTGTTTTCTTCTTCTACTTGTAGCTATTTTAATCTTTTTTCTCTTGTTTTATCCTTTCTTTTTAGTCTTTTTCTTTTTCTTTCCTTGAGCTTTATATTTATTTCTCACTTATGTTCTTTGCCTTTTCTGTCTGGAGAAGGTGTCAAAGCTGGTTGCTTTGCGACGAGGTTTGGTGTGTTTTTTTCTTAAGTAAAATGGATTCATGGTCCTTCAAGCCCCAGAAACTATTCATATTTACCCCGGAAGAGAGTGAAATGGAAGAGGGGAGAGAGATGTCAGCTGCAAAGGTCAGTGAAGCCCACAACGACTTGTCTCTTGGAGCTTCTTCGTATTAAACGACTTGCCACCTGCATTTATTGGTAGACGTAGACGACATTGGTGAAATTGGATCAATTTCTTGGAAATTGGAATGTACCAGTAAATGAAAGAACGTATCAATAAACGCAGGTGGCAAGTCGTTCAAGAATGTATTTCTTTTTGTGGTTGCTTCTGCCTTTTAGAGCAAATCACAAAAACAACTTTTTTGGTTAACTTGTCTGGTTATGATCTAAACACCAGTTTGTATTTGTAGGGCCCATATTTTTTATGGTGGGGCCGCAGGATACTAGTATTGCACTTGTTATTAAAAATTTTAAAATTTTTTAATTTTAAATAATATTTTTTATATTTTTAAATCATTTCTTTGAGGGATTGGATTGCAAAGTAATGGTTAAATTATTTTAATATATCATTATTAAAAATAATTTTTTAAAATAAAAAATATTTTAAACGAAGCCCAAAAACTGCTTTTGACTGAGTTTTCAACTCAAATTTTTCTTCTCCGCCAGCAACCCTCAACATGAAAGACCCGTTGATATTTAGACTTCCCAAAATACCCCTCATCCTCTCCACCTTCACCGTCGTTTGGTCATCCGCATCGTGTTTGTTTAGCTTCTGTCGTCCTCTCATCTTCTTTCCCCCAAATGTGTCAAATCTTCCGTCCACTACTTGTTTTCTGTCAAAGCATCTTTGGGAGAACCTGAGCCCAAGATAACAACAAAAACTCATCACCTTCCGTTAAACGACTTGCCACCTGCAGTTATTAGTGGACGTAGACGACATGGGTGAAATAGGATCAATTTCCGAATACTTGGAAGGAACGTACCAATAAATGAAAGAACGTATCAATAAACGCAGGTGGCAAGTCGTTCAAGAATGTATTTCTTTTTGTGATTGCTTCTACTTTTTATAGCAAATCACAAAAACAACTTGTCTGGTTATGATCTAAACACCGGTTTGAATTTATAGGGCCCATATTTTTTTTATGGTTGGGCCGCAGGATACTAGTATTGCACTGGCTTCTTAAAAATTTTAAAAAAATTTAATATATTATTGTTAAAAATAATTTCAAGATAACAACAAAAACTCATCACCTTCCAAGATCCGTCACAGCAAAACATCGTATTTGTTAACTTGTTATCATCTTCTCCTCTGTTTTCATAGTCAAATGTCATATACTCGAATATATTAAATTTCACTGCAAATTAATATGTAAATTAGTGTCTCTTTTTGTAATTTAATATGCAATAACAACTTCAACCACACTTTTATACAAATACTTATAATTTACTTTTAATTAAAAAAATATTTTAAATAATATAAAAGTTAATTTAACATAACTCAATTGACTTAATCGATTCATAAATATTTTGGATGTCTAATAAAAACATAACTGACATTAAAAAAATTAAGACAATATTTTTTAAAAAATTATTAAAATAATAAAATATTAGATCGATCCGAGTCAACCTAAATTAACATCCCAAATCTATAACTAAGGTCATGACACCATGATAACCTCATGTAAAGCAAATTGAAAAAAAACATTTTAAATAATATAGAAGTTAATTTGATGTAACTCGATTGACTTGATCGATTCATAAATATTTTGAATGTCTAATAAAAACGTAAATGACTTTAAAAAAATTAAGATAATATTTTTTAAAAATAATTAAGATAATAAAATATTAGATCGATTCAAGTCAACCTAAATTAACATCTCAAATCTATAACTCAGGTCATGAGACCATGATAACCTCATGTAAAGCAAATTGAAATAAATTATTAATGTTAATTTCTAATAAATTCATTATTAAATAATGAAATTGCAAAGAAATTAACCTACAAAAAGGACATAATAAAATTATCTAATTCTACTCGGAAAAACCCTGTAACTCGGGTCATGAGACTAAGATAACTTCATATAAATTAAATTGAAATAAATTACAACCTAATTCATAATTAACGAAATATTAAAAATTATGAATAATGAAACTAAAAAGAAAATATCAATTAAAAAATAGATAAAAAAAAACTTGAGTTAATTAGACTAATCTGTTAAACTTATGACATAGGTTATGATATTGAGATAATGTAAGCCCCATGCCTAAAAATTGATAAATCAGTATTAAATAGGGTCATTCTTAATTGAAAATGATAAATTAGGAGGAAAAATATTGTAATTTAGGATGAAAATTCCCTATAAATTAACTTAAAATTTGGATAAGATAAAGTAATTGATCGATACATGAAATATCAACCTAATGATAAATCATTTAAATCTTCTAATCAGGTAAAATAATTATTTAAATGAAAATTTTATAAATTGGGATGAAAATAGTTAGATGATGTTGGTAATAGAGTGAAACTCTATCTAAAATAACATATGATTTTATGCATGAAAAACATTAATCGTCATTATAAGTCCAACGTACAATTGTGTTATTTTGATCGAAAGTGATGCAAACTTCAAGAAAATTAACATATTATTCAATATGAGGTTAAAGTTTCATGTCAATTAGAGTTTGTCAATATGAGGTTAAAGAGTGCTGAATGCTGATAATTGGACCAAAATAAACAAGACTCATTAGTGACATTATCATAATTTTAACCAAATCTTTTTCTTCTTTACTTTTCTAGTCAACACTTTAAAGAAAGAAGAACTTGATATTTTTGTTCATTTTATCTTAAAGATAGGTGCTTATTCTTTCAAATCATAGATTAAAAAATATATAAGGATGATTTTTTACTAGGGAGGCTCGTCCAAGTAAGAAAAACTAAAGAAAAATAAGTTATGAGGAGAGAAGTTTGAGAGAAAAAGTGTTTAAAATATAGAAAAATTTTGGGTTTTGGGAAGAGGATGAGCAAAATCCTTAGAGATATGATGAAGAGCTTATTAAATTGAGACTGGAATTTATTGGTAAGGTGCTCTTACCTACTTATTTTCTTGTTTAATGGTGGAAGAATGAGAAAGGTCCAAATTCTTTCAATTCAGGGTTCTTAAAACTAATTAAAAAAAGCATAATTATTATTAATTATATAACTCGATATGAAATTAATGTAAGATAAAGTGAAATTGTGAAGGAATTAAAAGAAAAATTATAGGAGAACCTAATACATAAAACCCAACCATCTATGTAATTTTGGAGAATGGAGTAAAATGATTTTAACTTAGTGATACTTATATTTATTTTATTGATATAATAAACTATATTTGTGAAATATTTCTAGTTGTATACGGGGATTTCATATTATATGTGTTTTGGGAAATTTTGGTTAAAGAAATAAATGGTATATATGAAAGTTAAGATTTGTTGTTGTTTAAAGGGTATAAATAATGGTTAAGATTTGATCTGGGGTGTGTGTTGTGTTTTGGTAGGATGTATAATCTTTTTATGTTGGTTTTGTATTGTATAAAAATTGAAAAGAAAGATGGAAACTTGTTAAATTATGATAATGAATGTTTATAAATTAATATGAAAGGTTAAGATATTATTGTTAGGGTAGAGATTGTTTGGAGTGTATGAATTAAATGTATAGAAATTAAGAAACTTATTCAAGTTGTATGGGAAATTATTGAGATGAACTGTATATAGTGTTTTGGTATATTTGGTATAGGAGTTAATATATTTTAAAAAATAAATTATAGAAATTATAACTAATTATGAGTTCGTTTGAAATTATCAAAAGTTTTAGAATAATTTGGAAATTTAATTAAATGAAATTTCTTGTGATGTTCTAAGCATGTTTAGAAATCTTGAGTTTTATATTAAACATTTAATAAAGATTTTGAAGGTTTTAAATGTTTTGTGTTAGATATATTAGAATGTTGGAATTATAATTTTTTTGCTAAATTAGGTAAAATGATGACAGTCTTGATCTTTTAATGATGTAAAGATGTTTAAATGTGAATATCATGGTTTTAAATTGGCCTTAATAGGTAAATTATAATTAAGTTGATATGTTTTGGGAAAGCTAGGCATGTATGTGTTTAGAGTGTGTTTGGTATTATGGTAGTTGTTATGGTTGTGGTTTGAAAAAAAATATTTTATAAAAAGTACTTTTAGTTGAGGTTGGTCTGAAAAAACATATGTTTGATTAAAATTGTAGTTGAAATTGAGATTGAACAAAAAGTAGTTTAATGCACGTGGTTGTAGTTAGAAAAAAATTATTTTATAAAAAGTACTTTTAGTTAAGGTTGGTTTGAAAAAATATATGTTTGATTAAAACTGTAGTTGAAATTAAGGTTGAACCAAAAGTAGTTTCATGTGTTTAGTTTAAAAAATACTTTTCAAATTGAGGTTATAAAATAATTAAAAAATATATCTATTAATATTGATGGTTTTTAATTTAAATATTATAGATTTAACTACTGTTATGATTTCATGAAATAAATAATATTGATATCAAATATTTTTTATTGTTTGATCAAATTCTGCAAATGCTACATCATCGAGCGACTTCTTCTAATTTTTCTTATTTTTTACTTGATGGTTTTCAAGGGGTTTAAAGACATATAAACAATTTATAAGTGATGACAATAACTTCAGTATATACATTTTGATGTGAAACAAAACTATTTGTGGTGAGTGGTGGAAAAAACTAAGTTTAGAGTTGTTGTTGTTGTTTGTGCAAAGCATAATTTTTATGCTTTTGTTGAACTTTTGATTCAGTCATAATTTTTGGTGAGTCCCACCAAAACAAAACTTAGAAAATACTTAACCAAACATTTGGCATTATAGTTAACTCTCAAGTGTAGATGCAGCTACCATCGAAGTAAAAAATTGTTAATTAAAGTTATTTTAAATGTATGGGATAAGATAGGTAGGTGATGGTATATAAATTGAAAACCTTAATGTATATATATACATGAATCCAATAAGATTATGATTTTTATAATGATTTTCTAAATTATTAGTTTAGAGAAACTTGAGAAATTTGACAAGTTAATCGTGATTAAATAATTAATTTTTTTATTTTAAGTATTTTGGATGCTGAAAGAAGATTGTAATTAAGATGAAACTAAATTGTTATGTAAATGGTCCAATTATTTCTTCTCTGGTAATGGTTAATAAGTTTACTAACAAAAGTTATAAACTTATTATGCATTACATGAAAACATTTATTAGTTTTCATTTTAAAGAATTTATATTATTTTTAACCTGACTTATTCTTTCATGTGTGTGATTTCCAAAAATTTCCAAACTTCAGATATCATTTTATTAATAGATAATTCAAGAAGAATTTGTATTCTCCTTAAATTGAAACAATTCTTTAAGCTTAATTTCTAATAAGTTCAATATTAATAGATAAAATTAAAAAAATTAAGTTAACTAAATTAATCTGTTATATTAGTAACATGAGTCATAAAACTAGAATAATTATATAGAATTAAATCATAATAAATCATGAAGTGTAATATTTAATAAATTAAATATTAAAAAATATATTTTAAAAAAACCACTTCTTTTAATTTTTTTAAAATTAAATTAAATTAAATTAATGTTTTCACATTTTCAAACATGAAAGCAGAGGAAGGATCGCCTCGCCGTGTATGCGGTGAAGATTAAACCAAGAACCCTAAAAGCTTAGCTTAATTCTAATTCGATTTCTAAACGGGGCTATGAGAAAATGATTTTTTAAGAACGTTGAAAAAAAAATTATAGATGGCGGAGTAGATGGATAATATTACAGAGGGAGAGATAAAAGAGCATAGCGAAGACGTAGAAAAAAAAATTAAAAAAAAAATGTTGGAATAGCTTCGTGTTGAATGGAAGCAAAAGAAACTTTTAACTTACATTGGAACTCCTTCTGAGGTATTTATTAGAATGAGTTTCTAGTGGTGTAATAAATTGTAGATGAGTGCCGTGATTTGTGTGCTAAATTGGTGAGCTACTTGGTGGGCCTCTCTTCCACATAAATATTTATAACTGCCATTTGCTATTAAAATGGTGAACTTTTTTTTTTTT